>NC_054479.1:17973365-18228365 GCF_017639515.1 Carcharodon carcharias | reverse complement strand
AAAGGTTAAAACCAAGCAAAAGAAAGAAAGATATTGGGAACAGTAAATAAAAGTTAGGTCTTAAGAGGAGTAGGATGAGGAAAGTGAAAGGCAAGGAAATTTAGGGAAAAAATTCCAAATGCGTGAGGTGCAGAAGGATTGCAGAGTTTCTGGAGGGTTGAAGGACTGGAGATGATTAAAGAGATGGGGACAGGGTGGGTGGCAAGACTAGAGGGGTTTGAACACAAAGCTGAGAACTGTAAATTCGAGGTGTTGGCAGACCAGA
Source organism: Carcharodon carcharias (assembly GCF_017639515.1). Taxonomy (NCBI): domain Eukaryota; kingdom Metazoa; phylum Chordata; class Chondrichthyes; order Lamniformes; family Lamnidae; genus Carcharodon; species Carcharodon carcharias. The sequence goes on along the minus strand of NC_054479.1, from coordinate 18,228,100 downwards.
CCCAATACTGGTCAGCAGGCACAGTAAGTGGTGGTTGACGATATGGCTGAATTTTGGATGAGCTTAAGTTTATGGAAGGTGGAAGTTGGGAAGTCAGCCAGGTGAGCATTAGAGTAGTTGAACCTGGAGCTAACAAAAACATGGGTGAGGGTTTCAGCGGATGAGTTGAGTAGTAGCAAAGATGGATGATGTTACAGAGATGAAAGTGGGTGGCTTTTGTGATGGTGAGGATTATGGGGTGGGAAGCTCATCTCAGCACCAGACAGGGCTTCAAGTTTGTAAACACTCTGATTCAACCTGAGATAGTAGCTAGGAAGCGGGATGTAATTGGTGGTGAGGTAAATAGTTTCCGAGGAGAGAAAAGTGTTCCTAATTCCATTTGGCAAGGAAAACTTCAATCCACAGTGTGCAGCAGCAAGTGGGACTTGGGAGTGGAAACCAACAGTGAATGAAGGAAGATTGTTTCTGTGAACAGGGAGAAAACGGAATAGGAGCAGCATCTCCGATCAATGTACATTCACAAATATTGTTCAAAGCTATTATACATTTTGAACGTACCTGCAGTGTGCTGAGGCCATGGGTTAAATTTGGGACTCACCTTCTCTTTATTGGGACCTAAGGGGCAAATAGACCTGCATAAATCTTCTACAGCTGTCTTGGCAGACCAGGAATTACAAGTGCAAATATTCCTGAAAACGTGTTGACTTGAAATAGAGAAAATAAAGCAAAAGTAGGAAGAAGTAAAGTATGTGGAGAGGAAGGAAAGTCTGTAGAGAAAAAGAACACACCATGTGATAACAGTGAATCTGATCAGCGACTTTCAAGTTCAGGCCAGTAATTTACTGTGTGCCTGATCTGGTTCCTGACTTGTAACTCAAAAATGCATAGAATAGACAGATTCCGGTTAGAAACAGTCACCTAAAGAGGCTTCACTAGAAAGAGTTTGGTAAGCTGCTCTTTTAAAATGGTGGGGTGGGGTGAGGGTCGGGGGGGGCAGAAAGGAGGTGGCCAAATGCCAATTTTGCCCCAATATTAGCTCAAGGTGACAAGTTGATCTGTTCCAACATCGGTTCCCTGGCCATGTCTTGCGTTTGCAAGTTACCTTCCTTTCAAGTACCTGTCCATTCCTTCCCCATTGACAAATCTATTTTCTTCAATTCTTTAGGCGTTCTCCAACACTGCTCCCTGCCACCCCCCAGTACCCCTGCCGACCTGTTATATTCCCCAACTCCCTGACCCCTATCAACTTGGCTATTTAACCAGATGATGGAGGCTGCCTTGCACTCTAATTTTCACCCTCATCAAAGCTTTCAAATTAACACCTTTCTCAACAGCCAGACTAAAATATTATAGGCGTGAACTGCGTATCCTACCACTCTGCAACATCTTGCAATTGCTCAAGCCATTTGCTCTAATACTATTCTTCGTTACTAAGGATCATACTTGCGTAATTTGGTACAGAGTTCCATGGGTCGACCAATATCTCGGTCTCCAAGATCAAACTCTGGGTTGAAATATTCTTCCGGCGTGATGGATGTGGGGTTATTAACAGTTGCGGTTTCCGTAATGAGGTGCTGCAAATAACAAAAGACAGTATGTAAGACTCACCAGCAAAACATTCAAACACATCAACTACCACAATAAAGGTACATGTGTGCATGTAAACCAGGACATATGACTATATCTGGACACTTTTGCCCAGAAATTTTGACTGGCCACACAATTAAACTAGAGAAACCTCAATTCACTGGGGTAATGTGTGTGTTCATGCTATCATCAAGGGAATGGAGACAATGCATTCAAAAACTTTACACAGAATTGTTCATGTGAATTGTTGAAATCTATCATCTATCTAGGTCTCAAAACCATGTCTATCAGTTGTCTAAGGACCAAATAGTGGCTACCCTACTTATGATGTTGTGGGGGCGGGGGAATAGATGAGGAGAAAAATGTAAACATCTCCTCTTTGGCGTTATGTTGATTTCTAGCAATCTTGAAACGGAAAATAAACATATGAAAGCCTGACAAGAAAGTTTTCTGTGCAACTTACCTCGTTCTTCGGGTTGATATGCTCCTCCACTTTTCCCAGCAGAGATTCGAGTAGATTTTTATCATCTGTAAGATAAACAAAATACAGTAAAATTAGGAAACAATGGGCAGTGTTTTGATGATTTAAAATTGAAAGAAAGCAAACAGTGTTCAAATTGATCTTGTGAAATTAGAACCAAAGTGTTTGGAGTAAGGCTTCACTCTATATTTACTTTGTGTTATACAAACTGCAAAGCTGCTATCTCATTATAGCATCTCATGGTCTAGGAATCAAACAGCTCTCAATGTTTAGCATATAACTAGAGCAAGGGCTTTTTCTGAAAGCTCTGATGTTTGATAAACAGTTGATTACTGATTCATTACAGGCAGATTTAAATGGGGAATGGTCAGATAAAACAGGTATGCAAAGGCCAAGTCCATTATTCCACTGAAGTGCTTATCTACATTCTTCAAAAAAGGTTGTAAGCTCACCTAGAAGTTCAGTTCTTCTGCTTGGCCAAAAAAAGTATTGCATTTACATAATGCCTTTCACAAACTCAGGACATCCCAAAGTGCTTTACAGTTAACAAAATATTTTTTGAATTGTAACCACTGTTCTAATGTAGGAAACGTGATAGCCAATTTCCAAAGAGCAAGATCCTATTAAACAATGGAACAAATGATTAGCTTAACTGTTTTAGTTGTTGGTTTAAGAATAAGTGTTGGCCATTACACTTTGAATAAGGCTGGAGATCTTTTCTGTCCACCAAGAGGTCAGACAGAGCCTTTGTGCAACTTCTCGCCCAAGAAACAGCAGCTCTCTCAGTGCTACACAGAAGTGCCAGCCTAGCACTCATGCTCAAGTTACTGAAATGGAGTTTAAACCTACGACCTTCCGACTCGGAGGCAAACATTCTACCACTGAGCCAAGGCTGACATTTAGTGGCAATCACTGCTGGTTTACTCTAAACCAAACAAGTGGAGAAGACTGCCAGAGTTTACAACTCTTTTTGAAGAATGTAGGTAAGTACTTCAATGGAACAATGGACTTGGCCTTTTCATACCTGTTTTATCTGATTATTCCCTATTTATGTGAAAGGGCAATTACTGAATTGAGAAACTCTTTCCTCAGTTTTCTCTTCATCCTACAATTTACAGGCTTTTAAATTCAAGTTTGGCATCACCTCATTGCGACTTCTTCCAGTTGTGCTCCACAGTGTTGTCCAATAAGTCTCACATGTGGCGAATTGGCCACACATGGGGCAAATTGATGCTCTCCATTTTTGGAGCCACACAATACACAACTGTGTTAAAGTTGAAGCTGAAGGACCACTGGCTCAATGAAACGAAAAAAATAGTTGTCATTTGTTACCTTTTTTGCTCCTGTTCTCTTTCTGTGTGCCTCTAAATTACGACACATTTAGATCTGTGCATCGCTCTGTGAAAGCAGGTTTGCCCTTCAGAAGGACAGTGGTCCCGGTTGCTCTAGAAATTTCCTTGGGGAAGCTAGTAACACAGGGAATGTTAACTGAAGAACATGTTTTTGTTTGGTTGGTGTTTGGAGTTTTTCACAAAACAGTTGACGTAGGTGAGTGAGTGATGGACAGCGCTGCATAGTTATCAATGAGGGTTGAAATATTCAGTTTTGAAAAGCTGGGGTGGTGCAGCAACATCCAAACGTGTTCAGCCTTCATCTTAATAGATCTGTAGAAATGAGCTTTTAAAAGGCATACGGTGTTTTGGTGTAAAAGGAGAGATAACAGGAGGTTGGCGATGAGCCAAAAGTCTTTTAAATATCCAAATGCTGTCTTTGGAAATGGCAGGAGTAAGCAAAACAAGAGTCAGAACGCAGATGCCAATACGTAGAGATTTGCCAATTCTTTTCCCTTTCCAAACCTCCTAATATATCAATTCTGATCAAATACTCAGTTTACTCCTGAAGAAATTTGTTGTTTTTTTTTTAAATAAACTGGAGCACACTGTCAGAAACAGGACACTTCAGTTAACAGATTGTCTGTCTCTCTCTCTCTCTCTCTCTCTCTCAAAGGATAGTGAATGTACACAGCAGGCATGCTTTGCAAAATCCTTTTGAAACTGTTCTGCTGGCTCTGGCAGTGTGTGCACAAGTAACTTACTTCAAAAGGTTGTGCATTTGTTTTGTTAATACTGGATATATTTTGTACCATGTGGTGAATATGGTGACCTGGTCAATACAAGTTTGGCGAGCATTGAAATCCTAATGGACAACATAGGTTGGACAGCATATGGCTCTTACTCTTTTCTATAAGATATTATAGCTCTGGTCCTCATGAACCACAAGAACATCAGCAGTGGTGTACAACAGAGTTGATTGTAATGTTAGAGCAATAGCCTGGGATTTCTGCTCCCATTACATTTGGGGAGGAATTTTTTCTATCTCTTAAATTTTATGCAAATTCACTGGCCTTCCTTGGGAGATTAAGTAAGATGCTGTTGGAGTGGGGGGCGGGGGGATGGAAAGAAAAATGTGTGCCTGCAAAGTTACACAAGGTTAAAGAAGCAGGCTGCATGAATCAGCTGGTCTATCCTAAATTTCAGATTTCTCATTTCTACATGTACCTTTATATTTGGCCTTCTCCTCATCAGTCAGGTGTTCTGTTCTGCTCCTGGTCACCACATTAACATTGTTCACAGTGAAAACCTAGAGTAAAAAAAAAGCTAAGCTCATAAATATAAGCATTAATTTCACCCCTTACTTTTCTGCTTTAATCTCCTGGAGACGGAGATTCACAATGTGAAAGCCTTTTAGCATTTCATCAAAATGGTTATTCTGCATAAAAAAGACTAAACCGTGACCACTAACTTTCCAAAACAAAATTACTATTGATGCTGGAAATCGAAACTAAACACAGAAAATGCTGCAAATACTCAGCAGGTCAGGCAGCATCCGTGGAGAGAGAAACTGAGTTAACATTTCAGGTTGTGACCTTTCATCAGAACTATCAAGTCTATTTGTTTGTGGAGAACATCACTGTAGGTGGATTGCCAATATTTTTATCCAATACCACTCAGTTCCCTTAAATTCTGTACTAATTTTTCTTTTTTACCCTCCTGCACACCATCCTCCTCCAAAATAATTATCTAGCTAGAAGATATGGAAGTTCGTTTGGATTTTGATAAGCTATTTTCACATTGTCTCCTTCTCCTGACATCAATGGGACAGGGACTATACCCCGACCGTGAAGTGATCACCCCTCAGAGAGCAAGGAGCTGAACAGGGGTAGCCCAGGATGCCTCCCTTCAGAGTTTTCAACTATGTGGAACACAGAAAATTAAGAAAACAGCCAAATAACTATTGGTGAAACTTTCTGTTTTACTCTACCTTGGCCTCATGTGCTTGAACAACATCAGTCTTGTCTGTCCGCCAACCCCAGAATCCAGACTTATTCCTGTAGGACAAGTAGATAGTTAAGTACTTCACACTTCTCACCTTCTTAATACCATCACTCTGCCTCCCAATCACCTTTGAGAGGTACAGCTATCAAAAAAACATACCTGGCTTTAAAATATTGAAGCAACTTTCTTTAAAAGTCATTTGTGAAGTCATTTTCTTCAAAAAAAAAATACTTGTGAGATCCTTAAAGCATGAATGTCACCATTACTATCTATATGATAATCATCCCTATGATCTGGGTTAAGATTCTTAATTTTTTTAAACCCAATGAGACTTAATCCCATCTGCCAGGTTTTTACCCTATTCCAGAAAGGTGAAAGGGCAGCATTATAAATCCTGACCCCAAAACAGCATACTCCTTGATCCTAAGCTCTAAAGATATAACTCCACCAGCTCTTCCTCCTCTTGGACTATTACTGTATTGCAAACAAGTCACATCCAATCTTCTAATTCAGTTACGCTAACCTCACAAAACTGGAAAAATAAATCACATGCAGATTAAGAGCCACAAACTTTAAAGTAGACTTGTTGATGTTTGCAACTATGGTTAGCTTAGTCTATCTTATGAAGGGCTCATTGCTATTTAAAATGTAAAAATGTTGTTTATGGTAAGCAACATTTCAACTGTTGAGTGTCATTCAGAGGTGAAGAATAAAATGTTCTCAAGTTACAAGATGTCACCCTTTTCAAATGAGCAATTATTGAAACTATACAAGGAACATTCAACAATTTTCAACTTCAAACAAAAAGCACTCATGTGACCTTTCCAATTATCAGACGTCCACCTCAGTCCGATTTTGTTAGTCATGAGAATGAAAACATGTTGGAAACTCCCATTTTGTTTTAAAGCAACAATTTCTCAAAACGAAACTATGTACATGTTTTGCATAAGCTTGATATTGTCCAACTTATTCAAATTCTCTTCCTGCCCCAGTCAAAAAACACCACTTTTCAAACAGGGCTAATTTTTCAACAACTAAAAGAATTGTTAAGCTTCTCAACATGAAGACTGCATGTGACTTCTAAATATATAAGCCTCTCTGTGTATCCCATTTTCTATAGCCATTCTTAATTGATTTTTCATTTCAGTGTGACACAAATTAAATGCTCGTCAGTGTCAGAGTTTTACAGCACGGAAAGAGGCCCTTCGGCCCATCGTGTCCGTGCCAGTCATCAAGCCCTATCTACTCTAATCCCATTTTCCAGCACTTGGCCCGTAGCCTTGTATGCTACTGGGGCTTCAAATGTTCATCTAAAAACTTCTTAATTGTTATGAGGGTTCCCACTTCTACCACCCTTTCGGACAGAGAGTCCCAGATACCCCCCACCCTCTGGGTGAAAAATCTTTTCCTCTAAACCTCCTGCCCCTTACCTTAAATCTATGCACCCTGGTTATTGACCCCTCCACTAAAGGAAAAGCTTCTTCCTATCCACCCTATCTTTGCCCTGCATAATTTTGTACACCTCAATCAGGTCCCCCCTCAGCTTTCTCTGCTCCAAGGAAAACAACCCCAGCCTATCCAATCTCTCTTCATAGTTGAAACGCTCCAGCCCAGGCAACATCCTAGTGAATCTTCTCTTCATCAGAGGCGGGGGGAATGAAACTTCTGTTAAGTAACTGCCTTCTTAAGTACATTGTGAAATTGCAGAAGATGGCATTATTTATCATAACATACTAATCAAAAGTATGACAACTTAGCCTGTGTGTTAATCACACCTCAAGGTATCAAAAGTGTTTAAAACAAAGAGCAGTCTTTTCTTGCTGCTTTCATTTGAGGTGGAACTAAGAGATTATAAGTACATCCAATTCAAAAACTTCTCTCACCAAAAAAGGTTAATCCTTGACCAACCTTTGAATTCCCTCTTCCAAGATTTAGGCGACATTCATAATCTTTTAAAAATTCATTTATGGGATGTGGGTGTCACTGGCTAGGCCAGCATTTAATGCTCATCCCTAATTACCCTAGAGAAGGTGGTGGCGAGCTGCCTTCTTGAACTGCTGCACCCCAAGTGGTGTAGGTACACCCATAGTGCTGTTAGGGAGGGAGTTCCAGGATTTTGACCCAGTGACAGTGAAGGAATGGCAATATATTTCCAAGTCAGGATGGTGTGTGGCTTGGAGGGGAACTTCCAGGTGATGGTGTTCCCATGCATCTACTGTCCTTGACCTTCTGGATGGTAGCGGTCGTAGGTTTGGAAGGTGCTGCCTAAAGAGTGTGGGATCGTTCCTGCAATGCATCTTGATGATGGTACTGCTGCCAGTGTGCGTCGATGTGAAGGAAGTGAATGTTTATGGAAGGGGTGCCAATTAAGCAGGCTGCTTTGCCCTGGATGGTGTCAAGCTTCTTGAGTGTCGGAGCACTCATCCAGGCAAGTGGAGAGTATTCCATCACACTCCTAATTTGTGCCTTGTAGATGGCGGACAGGCTTGGGGGAGTCAGGAGGCGAGTTACTCACTGCAGGATTTCCTAGCCTCTGACCTGCTCTTGTGGCCACAGTAGTTATATGGCTAGTCCAGCTCAGTTTCTAGTCAATGGTAACCCGCCAGGATGTTGATAGCGGGGGATTCAGCAATGGTAATGCTATTGAATGTCAAGGGGCAATGGTTAGATTCTCTCTTCAAGGAGATAGTCATTGCCTGGCACATGTTCGGCATGAATGTTACTTGCCACTCGTCAACCCAAGCCTGGATATTGTCCAGGTCTTGCTGCATTTGGACGCGGACTGCTTCAGTATCTGAGGAGCCATGAATGGTACAGAACATTGTGTAGTGATCAACGAACATTCCCATTTCAGACCTTAAGATAGAAGGAAGGTCAGGGGAGGGGAGCGAAAAGCAAATCACTTGCACTAGAGGGTCCTTGGTAATTCACATAGGTCTTGGAATAAAATCTTCTCACCAAACCAGACCTTTAATGACTTGTTAAATATTCTCTTGTCACACTGTACACTGAACCTCAGTGATGACTAGCATTACAGGTTACTGTGCAAGGTTAACATTACCTCTCAAAGGAGATGTCTTTTGTATCAAGGCATGTAGAAACAATTGGGGATGTAAGACGATTTGCAATCTGATCCTTTGTTGGTTTTATGGAGGATAGTGTGAGCCCTTGTTGCTCCTGTGAGAGCGAAAAGTGTTCTCGGTCTATGACCTGGTTATCGTGGTCTACCTCTATAAACTCTGCTGAATCAGCTGTCATCAGAAAGGAAATCAAGGCAATCTTAATGGTAATGAGAAACTTAACAGGATATCATTGTAATTATAAAACCATTTATATAATTAAATGAAAAATATTTAAGTTAGCGAAGACACATGGGTTCAGTTCTGATTTCTTTTGGCTTTAAAAACTTTCCTGATACTGATTTTCTCCCTGCATCATTTGAAGTCACTAATTCACACTGGGAGTACATCGTCACAAGGGTGGGCTGACCTCCTGTAAAAATGGAATTCTTCATGTGTGAACCTAGACAATTTGTGCCTGCGGATTATGTGGCAATGAGAATCATCACAAGTAAACTTGATACTGTCCTTTTCCAAGGTGCATCCATGCACATTTTCCAGCAGGTGTTAAGCTATAGCAATCAGTGGGGGGAGCCTTGCCTGATTTTTCCCCTTCCCCCAATTCCAAGTCAATGAGCACAGAGGAGAGAAGCCAACTACAACACCGCTAATGCCATCCTGGTTAAGATCAGTGCTGAAAAAGGATGGAACTGAGATCTATTTAGTTGGTATGACTGGGAGTTGAACAAGGCAATGCATTTACCCACTAAATGAAGATTTGATGGTCTTAATAGGCCTAATTGCCTTTCCTGCTCACTATACACTTAAGAATTCTGATTAGTTAATTGCTTGGTTTGCAATGTGGATTAATATAAATGAAAGGGGAAAATAATTTTAAAGAACAAAAGCTAGCTACTTGACCTTGAAACTTACCCTTGCCCTTAATAATGTAGCTGCGATGTCCAATAATACTTACCCTTGCCCTTAAAAATGTAGCTGCGACGGCCCCTTTCCCACTTCATATTCTCGAAGTTCAGTAAGGTTGTATCCACTCGCAGGTTGGCACCACTCTTCCACACACGGTACACATCGCTTGGGCACATCTTTGACACAAGGGGAACTGGGAAAATTGAGAAAAATGGAGGAAATGTGTAGAGGCAAAAGGAAGGAAGAAAGAGAGTGGGTTCATGAGAGAAAGGAAAAAAATAAATTGTTTTTATTCTTGCATTTTTAGAAACCTTAACTACCATGAAGCGTGTGCTTGTAGTGAAAATATTACTTTTGTTTTGGTGTTATCTCTTTACATAGTCACAATTCACAAAAAGTTTAAAAGGTAACTACAGTCAAATTGTGTCACCACTTTAAATTGATACAAATTTTGAAAGGCTTTGTCAGTTGTCCTCAAGGTTAAAACCTTCAGAATGCAAGCAATCCACATAATTCAATGTTGTATGATTGTTTTAACTATAAGCACGATTGACAATTACAGTGGCTTTTTTTAATATAGATATCTATTATTCAAATCCACTTGATCCTGGCAACTGTTTTAGGGGTACTTCTGTTGATTCTTTCACATCAGGAGGAATTCAAATGTTTGGGTCCAGAAGTGGACTTGAAACTAAAACCAAAGGCATCAACGGATGATCCTACTTCTCAGTGCTTTGAGTTACTATGAGACTCGGTGGAGGGAGCGACACCAGCTGAGTCCAGCTCAAATAGACAAGCAATAGATTCTTACTGGATCCGATCAAATTATCTCACAGTGTTAATCCTTTCTCAGGGTTCCCTTTTCCAAAGACTTTGTTCTCCCTTTTGTGAGGCTTTAATGTTGACCATGATCAGCATCTTGGGATGTTCTACAATGTCAAAGGCACTGTGTACATATAAGTTGTCATTCCAATGCATCGTAGCATAGGGTAATATGGAAACCTCTCAATCTTTATAAAACTCATAAATAGTATGTAAATGATTGAGAATTTAATTCAACCTGACAACATATGACCCATAGACTTTAATACAAAATGCAGAGAGCAGTAGACCTTATACTTTTATTCTGTAAATTACAGTAGGCCTGCATTTCACAATATATTGTAATTCGTTGTACATTGAATGTTCATAATTGTGCAATATTTTTATTTTAATGATTGTATAACATTGTTATAGACAGTGTAATTACTTGTTTCATCATCATAATTCAACACATGCCGCCATGATGATTTTTCAATAAACCATATCTATCTGAGACAAGACCCAAGCTGAAATGAATTGTCTTCCTATTGCATCTCCTTGCACCCAGCACAGGTAGAAGCATAGGAGTAGGGTGTCTGCCCACTTTCTTGGCTGGAAAAAAAAAATCCACATGGTGGCAGAGAAGGAAAAGGTCATATCACTACACAATTTTTTGTACCTTGGAAGCTCCAACAGTCAGAGCAGGGTCCATGCTCACAATACTCACATTAACCTCATAATTTAAGCTATGCCACTGTCATAGCAAGAATCCAGATATCAGCCCTTATAGGGGGAGAGTCACTTCAAGTAGCTCAATACCTTAGTAGTTCACTATTAAGGCAGCTCTAACTGGGAGCAGATGATCCTGAAAACAAGAAAATAAAAGCCACCCGCAATAGCTTCACTATCAATTTTGACATTTAGAGAATTAGCTAATTTAAAAACACTTACTCCAGCTGGTAAACTCCCATTTCATCTCCACGTAGAAATCAGAAGTCTGTTAAGATAATTTTAAGACAAGCGGAGATTAGGCACATCAAGTATGAATGTAGTAATATCAAAAAAGTGTATTAAAATTTTTTAAAAAGTTGAATCCAGAGTCTAAGAGTCCTAAGCCAGTTAATATAATTAAAATATATTGTAACATTCAGCAGATCAAAAAACAAATATTTTAATTTAAGTAGTCACTACTGAGAGATCACCAGGGGAACCAACAATGAAGTGTGACAAAGTCAATAAAGTGCCAAAGTTAATTTAGCAACACAGTCCATGTCCCTTTACATTATTCTCAGTTATTTTTAAGCACAGTAGATTAAGAGTCATTTTGAAAGGGGAGAAAATACAAAAAGTCAGGAAGTGAGGGATTTTGTTTTTGATTGTTATATATTTATTTTTATAAATTCAACCCATTTAACTGTACAGTGTTGTCTTCTTCCCACATGAAGGTCAAACAATCAGCTTCATGACACATAGTTCGTCCCATTAATCAAGTCACTCCAGTGCTTTTATGATTGCTTCATTAGCTTCTATGCCCATTCTATCTCATCAGAAGCAGATGATAGTTCAGCATTGGCCTTGTCCAGGTTAGGTTTGGCAGCAGTTATGTCTAATTCGTCCAGAGTTGCTGCTTCTTCAGCCAAGAGCTGAACAGATGAATCTGCATTCACTGTCAAAGAACCACTGCTCACAAAATACTTGGGCTGTGCACTCTCTTCATCAAACACAGTTACAACTCCAGGTTTTAGCACTTGTAGCGTGGGTACATGGGCAGGGAGAATGCCAAAGCTTCCGGTTAGTGTTGGAACATCAACTTGCTTCATGCTGCCTTTATTATAAAACACCTCAGCGGGAGAGGCGAATGTAAAAGACATCTTAATGGCCGAGGAAGCTGATGATGCCACAGGCCCTGGTGAGAATTGCCCGGGCCAGGTGCAGCTGCTTAGGGCAGACGATGAAGCGAATTGTGGCTGTGAACATCCCGGGGTTTATTATTGCTGGGAAATTGACTAATTTATCAAGTGGCATCAGGTATTCCTAGGTTAGATGGAGCAGGGGTTACAAGTCAAGCTTCCTCCAGTGAACCCAAAAATGCCCAACTTCATAAAAAGCATTTTACAATATTGTGCAATATTACCATTTTCCCATTCTGGTTACCTTTATAATTTTATCTTAATTATCTCAGCTATGCGTTCTTTACTCACATCTACTTGTGGTCCAATTCAATTTGCCAAATTTAGCCAAATGGGTGCAAAGGCATTCACTCATCCTAAAAGTCTGGGCTGAATTTTAACCTAGCACCCTCCACAATGTGATTGGCATTAACTTAACTAAAAAAAAATTACTGCCCATTTTAAAGATTGGGACTTGGGCACTGCTGGCAAGGCCAGGATTTATTGCCTGTCCCTAGTTACGTTTTTTCAGCTGGTGGTGGTGGTGAGCCACCATTTGAACCACTGCTGACCATGTGCTGTCAGTACACCCACAATACTGTTTGGTCAGGAGTCCCAGGATTCTGCTCCAGCGATGGAGCAACATTGGAGCAACTGCTCCAACAGTGAAAGAACAGTGATATATTTCCAAATCAGGTTAGCATTTGGTTTGCAAGTGGTGGTATTCCCACACACCTGATTCCCTTTGCCCTTCTAAGCAAAGGAGGTTGCAGGTTTGGGAAGTAGTGACGAATAAGCTTTGACGAGTGATATCAATCTTTCAGAAGCAATATCTCTTAAACAGACCAAAAATTTTCTGAGCAAACATAGAAAGGCAATAGGGGTGATCCCAGTACTCAGTGCTTTGAGTTACTGTTCAAAGTTCAGAGGATTCAGTTTACCCAAACTGGGAATGATCAACGAGGAGACACAATGCATGTGTTTAAGGTTACAAAGATAGGATGGAAACTAAGCAGTGCTGTTTCTAAACACAGAGTTTATTATGCAATTCCTGCTATGATGTAAATTGAAGTTGAGCCAGACATATCAGGAAAGTCCCCAGAATGTGCAGGGCTGACATCTCAGCAGTTGAGTTCTACAAGACGCTAAATTTTGAACAGATTTATGTTCTGAATTTAATTCTGAATACAGAATCACAATTGAAATGATAAGCCATAGCTGAATGACCTTTATCATATCTAAAAACCTATACCTATGATACTAAAGCTTGAATGCAAGAGCAACCTTTACCTTTTGTATCCTGCTGAGGAGTTCTGGAACTCCATTCAGCTGTGAATTTATTCGATTATAATCTCGATACTGAAGAATTTTCTCCAACAGCTCAGGATCTCCTGTGCTGACTGCCTCTTGTAGAACTGAAGTGGGTGAAGTGTTAAACCAATAATTAGAAATTGAGAATATGCTTACAGAGATCTTCTAAGACAAGAATGGATAGACAAGACTGGTACCTATTACCCTCCATGGTGTCAAAAACAAGTTGTCTTTATGTGGTATCTTTAACGTAGTAAAGCACATCGAGATGCTTCACAGGAGCACTAATAAATAAAATTTGATACCAAACCAAAGAAATATTAGAGCAGATGACTAAAAGCTTTATCAAAGCTGAAGGCACAGCTGTCGACGGTGGAGCGATTAAAATCAGGGATGTGCAAGGTATCAGAATTAGAGGGGTTCAGAAATCTGCGAGTTTGAAGTTTGGAGGAAGTTCCAGAGACAAGGAGAGGAGAGCTAAAGAGTTTTATGCCAAAGTGGCATCCTTTACAAATATTCTAACATCTGGCTGGCACCAAGTTAGTTCATCGCAGCTGAGGCAGCTGCTGGTGTGTTACAAAATCGGGCTCAATGCCCATGGGTTAGGGAACAGAGTCAACTAGGATTCCTACTCATGACTGTTATCAATTAATCCTTGCTGGACAGGACTGGGCTCATTCAATTTGAATGGAAAAGTGAAGTCGGGTGGCTGATCCACAATGCCAGTTTTATGTCTGGAGGTCACGTCGATAATCTACTTCAGCATCTTTAGAAGAGGGGAACAAAGTGTAAGGGGAAGAAAAATTAGAAATCATTCCAACCAATATGGATTCTAGATGATTTCGTGTCTTTACAGCCTCTGCCTTAAATACGGTTTCCTTGCTACTCAACTCCAACAACTAATTTGAACTGAACACCCAGCCTGCTTTTCAACCTCTATCTGAGTTCAAACTCAACATCTATCCATCATGAAGATCGCTTAATTCCATCTCCATATCATCCTGCTTCATCCCCACCTCAGTCCTCGAAACATTTTTATATCAGATTTCTCCAATGCACACCTCGCCAGCCTCCCATTCTCTGCACAAACTCCAAATTATCCTAAACCCACCTAACCGTATCCTGTGCCAGACCAAGTTCTACTTGCCCTTCACCCCATCCTCGCTGATGTCTACTGGCTCCCTGTCTCCCAATGAAATGAATTTAAAATGCTCATGTTGAAATCCCTCATTGTCCTTGCCCTAGCTAGCTCTGCAGCTTTCTCCAGCCCTATTGTCCCCTTGAGTCCTCCAACGTAAAGATTTTGAGCATCCTGATCCCTTTAGTTCCCCTACTGCTAGCAGAACCTTGTGCCACATTAGCCCTTCCTCAAATCTCTCTCTGCATACATTCGTGCAACTCTTAAACTCGCTTTTCCACAAAGCCCCCTCTGCTAAATCTTCCACCAGGTTCTGCCCCCATTCATCTACTTTATTTTTCTCCCTCGCCTCTGAAGCATCTTAATGTTTTTTTACTTTGAAGATACCAAATGAATGCAAGTTTTTATACCGTATTTTATATTGCACCACTACTCATGCAACTCTCAGTAAATGGGCTGTTACAGCCTCTTTGTAAAAATGAGGTAATAAAGTGAAAAGTCCATTGCTTTGTTGTGACAGTCAGCCCTGGAGAGCCAACCAGTTCTTCCCCATCATTAAAGAAGGCTTAAAATCCATCAATTAAAAAAAAAATAGGTCTGTTGACAAACTGAGAGAACAAAGCCAATTGTCTGTCAAGAAACATCCAAATTCAGGCCTGCTTAGCAAGGCTGCTAGAGTTAATTTTGATTCAGATTTCCAGTGCCTGCAGTATTTTTGCTTTTGTGCTAGAGTTAACATGTGTTTTACTTAAGAAAATCTTCCTCTTCCCGGGTTGTTTGGTTTATTGCTGTACTGCCACCTGACCACAGACTATTAGGATGTGGAGTAACATGTTCAGTTTCTCACAAGTTTCAGCGTTTCTTGTCATGTTGGAAGTTAAGCATTTGTTCAGGTTGGAGGCAAAAAAAAGGAGGGAAAAGCAGGGCACCGCATAGGAGCGATGGGTTATATTAAAAAAATACAAATTCCCTGACATTTTAGGCCTTTGGAGGTCTCGCCTCTTCTTCTTTCTTGTGAAAATGGTGCTTCCCTCCTCCACTTCCTCCTCAGAGGCTTTCCCCACATGCCCAACACTGTCTTTGTTTCTGTGCCTTACGTTGGCTTGTTACTAAGCCTGACCTGTCCATCCCTTGGCATTCTCCTTGTCGACAGAGGCATTGTTTCGAAGTAGCACAATGACACATTCCAAGTGTCCTAGTGAGACAGCGAGATGCAATGGCGTCCGACCTCGTGGATCAACTGCTTCAATATCATGCTGCAAGGACAAAATGATAGTTATCTGATATCACAAAGTGCCGAAAATTGTTTTTGAAAATGGTTCAATGTGCATCACAATGTGGCACTGATCCACAAACCAGGAAAGTTTCAGGTTCAGTCCCTGGTGTATCTTGAGTTAGCAGATAGCAGAAAAGGCAGTGGAACCTGAGCTATGGGAGGCATGAACAGAGCTTACTGCCCTCTAGCTAGGAGAGTTTAAAAATAAGTAATAATCAGAGTCCAGACTTCTGATCCCTTTCCAATGACTCCTGTTCAAAAAAATGTGCGTGCGCTGATGTCGGATGAGGATTTGATCAGGTTCCGTTCCAAGTACATTCAATTTCTCATAATCTATTCACACTCACTGTCTAGGCTCGCGTGTGACTTTGGGCCCTTTTGCAAAGATGTTCAAGAGATAACGAGGTAAAGAAAGAGGAAGTATTTAAAAGGTTGGCAGTGGTCAAAGTTGAAAAGTTACCAAATGGGAGACATCCCAAGTTTCTGAGGGAAGCAGGGGTGGAAATAGCAGAGGCTCTAGCCCCATTGCTAAAATCCTTCTTGGATACGGGAATGGTGCCAAAGGACTGGATGGCTTCAAATGTTACACCCCTGCTGAAGAAAAAGGGGAAGGGATAAACTTGACAACTACAGTGGTGGGAAACTTTTAGGGAAATAAATCTGAGACAAAATTAATTGCCGCATGGGGAAACACAGGTTAATTAATAAAAGCCAGCACAGATTTATTAAAGGCAAATTATCCCTGTCAAATTTAAATGAGTTCTTTAACATAGTAACAGAGAAGGTAGATGAAGCTAGTGTGACTGATGTGCATATGGACTTTTAGATGGGGTTTGAGCACCACATAATGCAAATTTGGTAACAAGTGTATCCCATGGGGTTAAAGGGTGAATATAGAATTGGCTAACAGACAGAAAGAAGGCTAGAGAGAAGTTTGCAGTTGTGTCCCCAGGGGTCGTTATTTATGACCACTGCTTTTTTCGATACATATTAACAACCTGAATTTGGATATAAAGGGCATAATTTCAAAGGGTGCAGATGACAAAAAAACTCGGTCATATAGTAAACAGTGCGAAGGATAGTAGCAGTCTTAACAAGGACATAGAAAGACTGGTGAAATGGCAGACATATGCAGATGAAATTTAATGCGGAGTAATGTGAAATAATACATTTTGGAAGGAAAAATGAAAGACAAAATAAACTAAATAGGACCATTTTAAATGGGGTGCAGGAACAGAGGTTGAATTAAACAAGTCTTTGAGAGTAGCAGGATTAGTTGATCAGGCTGTTGAATAAAGTATATTGCACCTTAGACTTTATGAATAGAACACAAAAGCAAGGGAGTTATGCTCAATCATTATAAATCAATTGTTAGGCCTCAGCTGGAGTAATTCTGGGCACTATACTTCAGGAAGGATTTCAGAGGAAAGTTATTAGAATAGTACCAGGGATGAGGGACTTCAATTATGTTGAGAAACTGGAGAGGTTCCGATTATTCTCCTTGCAGCAGAGATGGTTACAGTGAGATGGTCAAAATGATGTAGGGTTTTGATTGAGTAAATAAGGAGGAACTGTTTCCACTGACAGGAACCAGAAGGCACAGATTTAACAACTGACAAATGAACCAGAGGGGAGATGAGAAGATTTTGGTTTTTTTTCAAATACAGCAAGTTGTTATTACTTGAAAGGATGTGGAAGCAGATTTAATAGTAGCTTTCAAGAAATAATTGGATATAAAATTGAAGGGGGAAAAGGGCAGGAATATAGGGAAAGTGCATTGATGGCTCTTTCAGGGAGCTGGCACAGGCATGATGCATGTATTGACCTCCCCTTGTGCTGTTTGATTCTCTAACTATATTAAAGGGTTAAGTAGTCAATGCCTTCTGGTAAAGATGGTGAAAATGGTGAGGCCAAAAAATGTATTCTGATTCAGTGTTCTTCAGCACAAACTTGGATCGATTCCTCATCCCTCCAATTATCAAAAAGGGCAAAATAAAGCAAATATTAACAAGAATAGAGAAAACTGGGTGGGAAACAAAACAATCATGCAAATGCAGATAGAATCACAGATTTATATTTTACACTCAAAGTGTGACATTTTTAAACAAAAGAACTATACATCATTTACATGTTTTCCTAATTTAGGCAGAGAAAAAGCTAACCTATATGTTACTATGATTCAAACCTTATAACGATAACTTCTGATGTTGGAGAAATAGAGATAATATCCATGGGAGTACCAGTTACATACAGAATTTATTAAAATGATAAATGACATTGGCTGACTCTGCCCTCTGTTTCCATAATAAACAGACTTCACATTATATAATTGTAGAACTAATTGTAAATTTGTACCATTCCTCATTGTGGAGGGGAACTTATGGCTTTTGGAACTGTCCTTTCTTTCCACCTCACTCTGCAGGCCATACGCAGAACATAAATAGAACAGCTAATAGAAAAAGATTTACTTAGGGACAAGATAATAAAGCATGAATTGCGGAAATGAAAAAAGGTATTTCAGCCTATCAAGTTTGTTCTTCTCTCAGCCAATGTATTTTTACTTGATTTTTCATGATAGGGGAATTTTATTTTAAATCAAGACTGGATTATGTGTTGGTCTCATATTTCTATTATTCATCCCCAAACTTCTAACCAGATAATCAAAGGAACTAATTTAGCTTCAACTGTCTAGCTTGAGGAAAGAGTTCTAATCTTGCCTTGAGAATTTTTTTAAATGTGCTGGCCTCAAAAGTTCCAATCAAATAGCCTTTGACATTAACTACTCGTATACCTCTGAACATACTAAACACACCTACTTCAATAACAACTGAACGGAAAAGGGACCAGTTTGTTTACGAAATGGTGAAACTTTGGATATTTTCAGTTCAGAAAATTCGATCTTCAAGACAGTTTTAGCCTCCAATAATAATTTCATCTGTAAACACACAATAAGTTGTTGGAGTTTTCCAACAGTTACTGCGAAGTTAAACTCCTTTCCGATTGTGATCATACATGGAATAAAGCCTTATCCATTTGTATCAGTGACCTACCTGTTTCAGTTCTTTCTCAGCTTCTCTGTACTGATTGTGCCAGACCAACAGGTGAAGTTTGTATTTATTCCTGATGTCTTCCAATGAACACATCCTAGTTCTTCGGCTTCACCAGGCAGTGGACCCCCGCCCTGTCCCCTTTAACCCTCTCCCTCCAAAACGAAACAGCAGCGGTGGGAGGTGAAAGGAAACCAAAAACAAAACTTCTCAAACTTTCCAACACAAAAACTTTACAGGAAGAGATACACAACAAGGAAATGCAATCCGTCCAACTTAGAGGAGAGGGCAATGAAGGCATACAGGCAGCTCTTTTAATAGCTGTTGGCATCTTTGCCCACCCGTGCTCTTACAAAAGTAAAAGTTTCCATGTATTGCTCCCCGAACGATCCTAACTAAGACTTTGTTTCATTTTCCTAAACTATTAACCACTTAGAGACCATCAGCATCCCCTCGTCCTCCTTCACAGTGTGGTTCGGTCCAAACTGAAGTCGCCTGTGCTGCCAGCAGGTAAACACTGCTGATAATTACCCTCTGCACCTACAACAAATTGACATCCACACATAGTTTATTCAACCAACCACTATAGTTAAAAGAATTATGTTACTTTTTGAAGAACAGAATGCTCTGTTCAAGGTTTTCCTCAGGAAACAGCATTCAATAATTTCAGTCCCCCCCTACTCCCCGAGTATTTGGATTCGTCGGATAGCGCATGCGCGGCAGCGGGCGGCCCTCCAGGATCCCAGGATGCCATTCGGCGGGTTTCCAAAGCCGCCGCTCGAGCTGGAGGAGAGTTTGACAGGAACTGCAGCCGGACGCCAACTTAACGCCGATGGCAGCTCGCCGTCAGGACTAGAACTTCGGACCTTTTACCTTTCCGGGCATCAGGCGTATTAAAAATCCAGCTTGAAAGAGATAATTGATCGACTGCCTCTGTCCATGTCGAAAAGATTGAGGAGTAACGACATCTGCGCCGACTGCAGCGTCTCCGGTAAGTCCAGTACCGGCGGCTGGGGCTGGGGCTGGGGGGAGGGGATGTAGAGGAAGGGCCCTTTGTAAAAAAAAAATGTTTTTAAACATCGAGGCTTATTGTGCTGAACACGGAGGAGGGGAGGGGGAGGGGAACTGGGAGAGGAAATGCAAGCAAGCCCCGGTCCTCTGTTGATGTAACGCGCGCGCGCGCGCACACACACACACACACACACACACACAGAGGAAGTGCGAGAGCTTAAAGATGCATAAAAACTACAGCCCAACCAGGATACAGTCAGGAAATATCCAGTGCCGGTTTGTGTTCTTTCATTTCCTCTCGTCCCCCCTCCTTTCACTCTGGGACCGTGTTACAAAGATAAATGGCTTTCAGTGCGCCAAAAAAATAAATAAATAAATCATCCCTCGCACCCACTTCCTCGAACTTGTGGCCTCTCTCTATCCACGTTGCACAACCCAGGCTTCAGCTGTTAACTGTTTGATTTTTTTTTTTCATGTCATAGATATGGGTTGTCAAGGTGGGGTTCGGTACATTACAAGGGTGCCTGGAGCACCACATTTCTGTCTCTTTGTCGGACTGCACATTGTTTCCTGTGGCAGCCGTTTGTGTGTTCTGTGCTTGATATCCCTCCTAAGATATTGACTCACAAGTTTGTGATTCATTGTTGTACTTTAATAAAATGCATTTTCTGTAAGGGTGGCACACTTTCCTTTATGTATCAGATTTTGGAAGTTAAGGAATTCCTATAAATGTATCAATATTTGCAGGTATCCCATGTAAAATAACTACTTAAATGTATACTGCCTTTGTGCAGAGTAATAAGCTTTAAGTTAATTACAAATACAACATAATGCAAATTACATCGAGTTAAATTATGATGAAAATGTATTTCTGTTCTCCCTCCAAAGCAGTGACAATTTGTCAGTTTTTGGTAATAATATCTTAATTACTAATTAATTTCTTCCTCAAGTCTTTGAAATCACAGATATTGTTCAATTGCAGAGTGTACCATACATTTTTCAACCGCATGTCAGCCAGTAGCCTAAAGCTACAGTAACAGAGTATTGAGTAATGAGACAGTTATATAAATTTATGAAGTGATATAAAAGAATTTGACATTTGTCTTGCTAAATTTTTGTATTTTGCCTCTCCTCCACTTCTACTCTTCTGCTGTTTCTAAATTATCAGACTGCTTGAGCAACATCCCGGACTGAAATTTCCTCCAATTAAATATGGAGAAGACTGAAGTCATTGTCTTCAATCCCTGCTACAAACTCAGTTACCTAGCTACCAATCCCATCTTTCCCCGGAAGCTGTCTAAGGCTGAACCAGACTGTTCGTAATCACAGTGTCGTACTTGACCCCAAGATGAGCTTCTGATCAATTTGATGCGCCACCACTAAGACTGTCTATTTCCACCTCCGTAACATCACACGACTCTGTCCCTGCCTTGACTGATCTGCCGCTGAAATCCTTATACATGCCTTTGTTACCTCGACTTGACTGTTCCAGTGATCTCATGGCCAGCCTCCTATATTCTATCCTCCCTAAATTTGAGTTAATCTAAAACTCTGCTGCTTATGTTCTTACTCATGCTCAGTCCTGTTCACCCATCAATCCTGTGTTTGCTGACCTATGTTGGCTCCCAGTTGTGCAACGTTCAATTTTAAAATTTTCATCCTTGTTTTCAAGTCGCTTCTTGGCTTTGCCCCTCCCTATCTCTTTAATCTCCTCCAACCCCACAACTCTCCAAAGTAACTGTGTCCATCAAACTCTGGCCTCTTGAGCATCTCTGATTTTTAATTGCTCCACCATTGGTGATTGTGCCTTCAGCTGCCTAGGCACCTAAGCTTTGGAATTCCTTCCTTAAACCTTTCTACCTCTCATTCATCCTTTAAGACACTCCTTAAAACTTAGCTCTTTGACCAAGCTTTTGACAATCCGCCCTAACATCTTATATGGCTCGGTATCAAATTTTGTTTTTTGGTGCTCCTGTTGGGCATTTAATTACTTTAAAGGCATTATATCAGTACCAATTATGTTCTATAATACCAGCCATTTCAAATCACAAGATTAAAGGAGACTCTACAAGTGCTGGACATATAAAATAAAAGAAGCCAGAAATACGGGGCAGGCTAGCCAGAAGCTGAAGGAGAAAGATGGGTTAATATTGCGTGAGATCCATCATCACTGTGTGTTGTATTTTTTGAAGTACTTTTATTTTGTTTAATAATTAGAAACTGTTAATATGACTACACCAGCTTTGTATTTATGAACTTATCTATTTTTGTAACGCACCATGGCTGGTTACTGTGTATTTTAAATAGTTCAGTAATAATTGAATGTGGTTGTCTTCAGTTTTCAGTTGCCTTTTTATCTGAAAATAATTAAGTTATTTTTAAGACTGTTGGTGCTGGTGAATGTGGGTTAGCTGTCATTTGATTGGGAGAGAAAACCAGCTCTTGGAGAGCCTAAAAGGTTTGCAGCATTTGGTTTGCAGTACTGCTGTTAGGAAAGGGCAAGAAATAGAGTTTGCTCTATTTCCCTGACAAAGGTTGAATGTATCTGTTGCCTTGGGGTTAACTCCCAGCACATACTATACAGGTTGAGATGATAAACTGAATACGTCAATATTTTTATTTGCCTTTGCAGTATGTGAAACTGTTAGACATGTGCTCAGTTATCTTTTGCAAAAGAAAATTGCAGGAGATTCAAGTTAGGTTTTTCATCCATTTTTATTTGTGATGTGAACCTCAATTTGAAATATATATCAGTCTATCTGTACCCTAAACAAAGGACAATATTTCAAAGTTGGTTTGTACACTGACTAGTATGTATGTCTTTTTTTTAAAATATTCCTGCCCTTTAAAGTGTTTGAATTATCTTCTCTAAAGGCCTGCAAATTTCACTCCTCAAAGGGCAATGATTGATTTTACTTTCCAAGTTTCAGTTGAAAATGTATGTGACATTCGTCCATGCAAAATCAGTGCATTCATCCCAGTATCTTGTTAGTCATTCCCACGTCTAATCCTTTGTGACTATATTATTTCTTTCCTACCTGTTAACTGTCTCATTGTCTATGTTTAAGATATTTCGTATTTTTCTTTTACTTCTCCAAATTAAAATAAAACAGCTTACAAACTTCAATTATTTGCAAGTTTTTTTTAACAATGTCTATTTGCAACAAAAAGTACGAGCTGCTTTGGTTAATTTTAGATTGCTCCTATTGTTCATCTACACAGTAAGTTAATTGCAATTGCAAGATGGCAGAAGCCAGGTTTTGCCTTGAGGAAAATAAAGTCTTGCAAGAAAGAAAAAATTGTATTTATATAGTGCTTTTCACAACCACCAGATGTCTCAAAATGTTTTACAGCCATTGAACAATATAGCCATTGTTGTAATGTAGGAAATATGGCAGCCATTTTGCCTTCAGTAAACTCTCACAAACAGCAATATGAAAATGCCCAGATGTTTTGTGATTTAGATTAAGGGATTATGATTGGTCAAGACACTGGGGATAACTCCCCTGCTCTTCTTTGAAATAGTGCCATGAAATCTTTAACATCCACTTAAGCAGGCAGATGGGGCTTTGTTTTAATGTCTCAGCCAAAAGATGATACCTCTGACAGTGAAGCACACCCTCACTACTGCACTGTAGTGTCAGCCTTGGTTTTGTGCTCACGCTCTGGAGTGGTACTTGAACCTGAGTGTTTCTTCAAGTTTCACTTGGATTTCAACAAGCAATCATGACTATGTGAACTTTTCATACCATTTCCTCTTGAATTGTGGAAGAACCTAAACAGTAATTATTAACTGTGTCCTTCAAAATATTGGTCTGGTAAGGAGAAAACATTCTGAGCTACACATTAATAGGATGTTGGTAACAGGCCTGCTACTGGTGGTGAGAGTAATTTGATGTCATGCATTAAGATTGTCCCACAAAAAGTGGCAGTGTGCTACATTGAAAAGTATTGGTTTAAATGCATTCTCTTTAGCCCACCTCCATAGAATCACTATGCTAAATAATCCTAGTGCTAGCACTGGTGCCATCCATACCACTCTTTCCAACCACTTTTTTATTTCTTCATGGGATATGCACCTCACTGACGAGGAATGGTGATGTAGTTCCAAGAAAGGATGGTGAGTGACTTAGAGGGGAGCTTTTCCGTTGTTGCTGTTCCCCATGCATGCACTAGGTAATGACAAAACGCTGTTGGTTTTCTGATATGTAGAATAGACTGTAAATGATGTATGATCTCCTGTACAAATTAAGTACTGTTTGAGACATATCGTGGAATACACAAAATATTCCTGATGTTCTTACACTACTTTGAACTGAAAGTTTACATCAGTAAATTAATTTCAAAAAGGCTATAGGCTCATAGCGTGTTTTAGCTTGCAATTGTTGAGATTTTAGATGAAATCCTTCATTAATTAGAATTTAGTTTCTGCAGAACTTATGTACTGTCAAAAGTATGGCAAAAACCCCCTTGTTGATTGTTCTCAGACAGTGAAGTCATTGAAAGAAGTTAGAGGATGATGTAATCCTCCGCAGTGTGTCTGTATGATCAATCACCATGTTCTGTCTAGAGAAGTTTAAAAAGGTGACTAAAGGTACCTTGCATGATCATGACTATTTGCATCACTTATTGTCTCTGAGGCTCCACTGGCTTTGGTAGAGTTGTCTTGCAATGAAGGCTCCTGGCGGAAATGCATCCGGCTAACTTAGCAATTAGTCCCTCGAGCAAATGTTTATTTAAAGATAGATGTAAGTGTTTTTACAGACTTGGGCTTTAAATTATTTAATTACCTGCCCTCCTCCAACCATCCTTTTAATTACAAAGTATATAGATGTATATGGGTGTATAAACGTGGAAGGAGATAGAGACATACCTGGCAGGAAATAAATGGTAAGGTTGCAAAATAGAATATAATTTTATGCCAGGCTTTTAAAACATTGTTGAACATATACTGTTTATGGCAGATTTCTGGCCCTGTCTTTGAGATCTGGAATCGTGCTTTATTCCAAAACTGACCTAGAAACTGGAGTAACTTCCAAATCCTTTTTCAAATCTATCTAATAAATTGATATGTTTATGTGTGAATGAAATTGATTCTCTTTATTTCCCTGTTCTCTTCTTTCCCCACCACCCCCCATCCAACCCAAATGAGCTGGAACACAGTGCTGTGAACCACTCGTGGTCTTCCAGGATCTCAGTCAAGTTGACCTATGAGGATTGGTAGATTACACAACTAAGCAGGAATTGTTGCTGAGCCACATCCCGACCTCTTACCCAAAGTCCTGCACTTTTAGGAGTATTTGAATAGCTATGAAAAGCAGGAATCTTGGCTGATTTTCCACTCCCTACACAAGGGCATGGAATTGTAGCATGACAACTGCTACTTGGTTGATATGATCTAACTCAGCATAGACTAGGGATCCAATCTGGGACCTTTCTCGTTAGTGTCCTCCAGCAACTCACTTTCTGAATCACTTGATCTGTATGAAGAATGATTTATTTTTCACTTATGCAACCACTATTTTGTGCAATAGTCCCACATCTCTATTAACAAGAATCTCGACGTAGTTATCAATGGGACTGGAGTTACCAGCTTTTGACTTTACACAAAATCATGAGAGGTGTATTTATAAATCATTTAGATGAACACAAATCTACTTGCAGGGAAGTGCAAGATTTTAAGCAGACTGCATTCAACATCACAAAGTTTGAAGGATTGCTATTTTGGATATGGTAGATTGTGGGAAGTGTAATCCTTCTTATCCTACAGATGTGATGTATCTCTTGTGTTTATTTTCTTAGAAGTAATTTCTTGGATTCACTAGTAGATCTCAGAGTTGTTCATAGGCTGACGAGGCCCATAAAAAGAGGAATTAGCATTAATGTAATACCTTTCACTTCCTCCCAATGTCCTAAAGCATTCCGCAGACAATTAAATTCTTTAAAGTGTAGTATTCTTATTCTATAGAGAAATGCAGCTTCCACAAACAGAACATGTGACTAGTTAATCTGTTATAATGGCGGCGGTGGTAGTGGTTCGGGGAACTTTTTTTAATGCTTTCACTGGGTGTGGGCATCGCTGGCTAGGTCAACATTTATTGCCCCTCCCTAGCCAGGAAGGGTCTCAGTTTAACATTGTATCTGTAAGACTGTACCATTGACATTCCAGCACTTTCTCAGTACACCTCAATAGACAGAAAGTGGCCAGTTTAACACCTCATTGAAAGACAATACCTCTGGCAATGCAACGTTCTTTTAGTTAAAAGCAAAATACTGCGGATGCTGGAAATCTAGAACAAAACCAAAAATACCTGGAAAAACTCAGCAGGTCT
The DNA here is from genome assembly GCF_017639515.1 of Carcharodon carcharias. Lineage (NCBI taxonomy): Eukaryota > Metazoa > Chordata > Chondrichthyes > Lamniformes > Lamnidae > Carcharodon > Carcharodon carcharias. The sequence goes on along the minus strand of NC_054479.1, from coordinate 18,201,906 downwards.
GATAGCATCTGCAGAAAGGGATACAGTTGATGTTTTGAGTCCATATGAACGTTCTTTTAGTACTGCTTTGAATCGTCAGCCTAACAATAGAATGGCATCAAAGATTGAGGTTGGAAGTGAGATGGGATAGAGATGAGGATGTGCTAGGATACTGAAAAATAGAGGTATTTTTGTATCTCTGTTGGGTTGTATACAGATTGAAACAGAAGACCATAAAACATAGGAGCAGAAATTAGGCCATTCGGCCCATCAAGTCTGCTCTGCCATTCAATCATGGCTGATAAGTTTCTCAACCCCATTCTCCCGCTTTCTCCTCATAACCTTTGATCCCCTTACCAATCAAGATCCTATCTATCTCGGTCTTAAATACAAGGACTAGGCCTCCACAGTCTTCTGTGGCAATGAATTCCATAGATTCATCACTCTCTGGCTAAAGAAGCTTCTCCTCAACTCTGTTCCAAAAGGTCTTCCCTTTAATCTGAGGCTGTGCCCTCGGGTCCTAGTCTCTCCTACTAATGGAAACATCTTCCCCACGTCCACTCTATCCAGGCCTTTCAGTATTCTGTAAGTTTCAATCAGATACCCCCCCCCCCCCCCCCCCCCCCCCCCCCCCCCCCACACCACCACCACCACCACCACCACTCATCCTTCTAAACTCCATCGAGTATAGACCCAGAGTCCTCAAACATTCCTCCATATGTTAAGCCTTTCATTCCTGGGATTGTTCTCATGAACCTCCTCTGGACCCTCTCCAGGGCCAGAACATCCTTTTTGAGATACGGGGCCCAAAATTGCTCACAATATTCTAAATGTGGTCTGATCAGAACCTTATTAAGCCTCAGCAGCGCATCCCTGCTTTTATATTCTAGTCCTCTCAAAATAAATGCCAACATTGCATTTGCCTTCCTAACTGCCGTGTCAACCTGCAAGTTAACCTTAAGAGAATCCTGGACTAGGACTCCCAAGTCCCTTTGCACTCCAGATTTCTGAATTCTCTCCCCATTTAGAAAATAGTCTATGCCTCTATTCTTCCTACCAAAGTGTATGGCCTCACACTTACCCACATTGTATTCCATCTGCCACTTCTTTACCCATTCTCCTAACCTGTCCAAATCCTTCTGCAGCCTCCCTGCCTCCTCAATACTACCTGTCTCTCCACCTATCTTTGTATTATCTGCAAACTTAGCCAGGATGCCCTCAGTTCCTTCCTCTAGTTTATTAATGTATAAAGTGAAAAGTTGTGGTCCCAACACTGACCCCTGTGGAACTCCACTAGTCACCGGACCCCATCCTGAGAAGGACCCCCTTATCCCCACTCTATGCCTCCTGCCAGACAGCCAATCTTCTATCCAAGCTAGTAACTTGCCTCTAACACCGTGGGCTCTTATCTTACTGAGCAGCCTCCTGTGCAGCATCTTGTCAAAGGCCTTCTGGAAGTCCAAGTAGATAACATCCATTGGCTTTCCTTTGTCTAACCAACTCATTACCTCCTCAAAGAATTCTAACAGATTTGTCAAGCATGACCTCCCCTTGATGAAACCATGCTGACTTTGCCCGATTTTACCATGCACTTCCAAGTATTCTAAAATCTCATCCTTAATAATGGACTCTAAAATCTTACCAGTATCTTGCTTAAACCTGGGCAGACCTCCAAATCTCATATCCAGTCCTATTCACCATTGACTTATATTCAGGGAAAAAAAATACCGTGTCCAACCCATCTCACTCGCCTCTGCCCTCACACCTTCCTCTCCCTCCCAGAACCATGATTGTCCTCACTTTTCATCCCACCAGCCTCCGCATTCAAAGGATCATTCTCCGCTATTTCCACCAACTCCAGCATGATGCCACCGCCAAACACATCTTCCCTTCAACCCCTCCCCTGAGGGTATTCAGCAGGGACCGTTCCCTCCGGAACACCCTGGTCCACACCTTCATCACCCTCAACACCTCATCTCCCTCCCATGGCACCTTCCCATGCAACCGCAGAAGGTGCAACACCTATCCCTTCACCTCTTCCCTCCTCATTGTTCAAGGGCCCAAATACTTCTTTCAGGTGAAGCAGCGCTTCACTTGCACCTCCTTCAATTTGGTCTACTGCATTTGCTGCTCCAGTGCAGGTCTCCTCTACATTGGAGAGACCAAATGCAGACTGGGTGACCCCTTTGCGGAACACCTTTGGTCTGTCCACAAGCATGACCTAGACCTTCCTGTCGCTTGCCGTTTTAACACTCCATCCTGCTCTCATGCCCACATATCCATCGTTGGCCTGCTGCAGTGTTCCAGTGAAGCCCAACGCAAGCTAGAGGAACAGCACCTCATCTTCCAATTAGGCATTTTACAGCCTCCCAGACTTAACATTGAGGTCAACAACTTCAGACTATGAACACACTCCTCCATCCTCACCCCCTTTATAACCCATTTTTCAACATTCATTCTCATTTCTTAATTTTTATTTTTTATCCACTTATTTTTATTTATATTGGTACTTATTCATTGCTTTATCCTATTTTCAATTTTTTTCCACCATCGTCCCCACCCCACCCCCACAAGGGCCATCTGTTACTTGTTCATGTTCTTTCTAGGGTACTTACCCTTGCCCTGCCATTATCACATTCTGCTCTTTGACCTTAATGCCACCACTAGCACCTCCTTTAGCCAGTATCACTATCATTAACACCCCTTGTTCTTTTGTCCATGACACCTCTGGCAATCTCTCCTTGGCCTCCACCTATTGCTGGCCTTCTATCCAGCTTCACCCCTCTTAAAAAGTATAAATTTCATTACATTTTACTTCTCTTTAGCTCTGAAGAAGAATCATAAAAACGTTAACTTTTTTTCTCTCCACAAATGCTGTTAGACCTGTCGAGTTTTCCAGCATTTTCTGTTTTTAAAAAAAATACCCACCTCTGTTTCTGTTTTAAACTCATTGCTGCTGAAATCCTCATTTGTCATGTTCATTTCCATATTTTTTATATACCCTCTAGTGAAGAGGGCATATAATGGAGTTGCATCATATGCATTTCTGCAGGCAAGTGAGACCTGTAGACCTGCATATGACATCAACTCCATCTCATCCAGAGCACCACCCCTCTCCTCCTCTTGTCCCGCATAAAGCCCTGTTCACACATCAGCTTATTCCCATTGACCTTAATTTGCTATCCATCCCTCAGCATATCAACTTCAAATCCTTGTCTAGAAATGCCTCCTCTACAATTTCTGCCACCTTCAATGCCCACTTTTCTGTATGTCTATTTACACACTTTGGTCTTCCAATTCTAGAGTACTGTGACCTCCTCTCTCCTCCCCCACCAAATCCACCAAACACACTATCTTTACCTTCAGTTGTCTTGCCCCCACTTTCTGGAAATCTCTCTAAATCACCCTTCTCTGCTTTAAAGCTCTCCTGGAAACCTAACTCTTTGGACACTTGCCCTAATTTTCCTCAACACCAGCTTAGATCTAGCTTCCTGTTATGAAGTGTTTTGGGACATTTTGTGAGGCATTGCTTTAGCAACTTGCGCTTATGTAAAACTAACAGAAAACCAACATAAGATAACACACAATTAAATTTAGGAGAGCACTTGAAACGCCATAGCATACAGGGCTACGGGCCAAGCGCTGGAAAATGGATGGAAACTGTGATTAGAATAGATAAATGATTGATGGCTAACACGGACATGATGGGTCGAAGGGCCTGTTTCTGTGCTATGTAACTCTGACTCTATGACTAAATATTTACTCCCTCCACCACTGGCACAGCGATGCACGATGCATTCCAGCAACTTGCCAAAGTTCCTTCTGTCAATGGGTCAGGCATGTTTTGAAGCGAGCACTGAAAATCTGGGATCTGCATTTCCCAAACCTGTAATGTCTACCATCTGGAAGAACAAGGGCAGCAAACACACAGGAGCACGATCACCCCCAAGTTTCCCCCCAAATCATGCACCATCCTGACTTGAAAATATATCAATGATCCTTCAACATTGCTAATTTAAAATCATGGAACTCCCTACCTTCACCACATGGACTGCAGCGGTTCAAGAAGACCCTCGCCACCATCTTCTCGAGGGCAATTAGGGATGGGCAATAAATGCTAGCCTTGTCAGTGACACCCATGTCTTGTGAATGAATTTTTAAAAAATACACAAAAAAAATTCATGTTATCCATAGATAAATTAGGATTACAGGAATGTGGCATTAAAACAGAAACTCATGGCCTGCTTGTGGCACTCTCCCTTGTTTACCTTAATTGGTAATGTTACTTCTGTGGGCTGAAATTCTAGACTAGACCTACACTTTGTGCACATGCACAGGCAGGCCAGAATCTCTGGAGATAAAACAATCTGCTTTGAGTGTTTAACCTGCATACCTTAGATCTTCCAGTTTAGAGTGATGAGGAAAATTACTGATGGGGTCACTTTACTCCAATGCTACTAAGCAATTGTTGTAGCCACATGGGACAGGTTCTAGTGTCTGGATTCAAAAGCAAGAAATCTGAGATAAAAACAAAAAATGCTGGAAATACTCAGATCTTGTAGCATCTGTGGAGAGAGAGAAACAGTTAACATTTCAGGCTTGTGGCCTTACATTGGGGTTCTGTTCATTACTGCCATTGGCAGAAGGGAGTTCCAAACTCCCACCACCATCTGCATGTAGAAATATTTCCTAATTCCAGTCCTGAATGATCTGGCTCTATTTTTAATCTATGTCCCCTAGCCCTAGACTCCTCAACAGGTGGAAATAATTTTTCCAACTATTCTGTTTCTCTTAAAACCTTGAAAATGTCAATCAAGCACCCCATAACCTTCTAACTTCCAGGGAATGCAACTCTAGTTTGTGATCTTTCCTCCCAATTTAATCCTTGGAGTCCAATTTATAATTTTGATAAAGCTGTGCTGCATTCCTTTGAAGGCCAATATATCATTCCTATGATGTGCTGCACGCAGTTGAACAAAGTACTCTGTGTTGCCTTACTTGGGCTGTATCGCTGTAGTTTGTATTCTAGTATTCCAGTTATAAAGCCCAGTATCCAATAAGCTTTTTGATTATTTTCTGCAACTGTCCATGACATTCTAATGATCTATATGTCTTGACCCCCAAAGTCTCTTTGGACCTCCACCATTTTCAGCTTTTCACCATTTAGAAAGTGTTCTATCCTCTTTAGGTCTAACGTGAATGATCTCTCACTTACTTACATTGAAATCAATTTCCACATTTCTGCCCATTCACTTAATCTATTAATATCTCCCTGTAATTTAATGCTTCCATCAACACTGCTCACATTGCAGCTTATTTATTGGTCATTAGCAAATTTGGATACGTGATTCTTTAGTCCATTGTCTAAATCATTAATAAACACAATGAATAGTTGAAGCCCTCACACAGTTTCTTGTGGGGCACCAGTAGTCATCTACGACAGCTTTTATTTATGTAGTGCCTTTAACATAATGCAACATCCCAAGATGCTTCACGGCATTACAGAACAAAGTATTGACACCAAGGCACATAAGGATACATTGGGTCAGATGATCACAAGCTTAGTCAAAGTGGTAGTTTTTAGGAAGTATCTTAAAAAGGAAGGTGAGGTGGAGAGGTATAGGGAGAGAATGCCAGAGCTAATTTCAGCTAACTAGAATACCTGGCCATTGTCCCTGCTGTTTCCTGATACTCAGCCAGTTTGCTAACCAGGTCAATAATATGCCATCAATTCCATGAGTGGGTAGAAAATTGGGAGAGAGGCAAAACTCTGGACAGGCAGCCACATCATTTAACCAACAAATAAAGGGAGTGTTGACAGAAATTTGGGAGCAAGCCACTCACACTTGACTTCTCAGCAACAGAAACATAAAAATCAGGTGAATTGAGGAATCGAGGAACAATCTAAAACAACAAATCCATTTTTAAAAAATGCTTTTAATGTTTACATTAAGTCTGCATTTCCCAGCTTTTTTTGGAGTGATTCTGTTAAGTAAATTAAATTAGTTATATTTCCTCTCTTTACATTTCCTCACCTAACCACCCCCCCTGCCACACCCTACCCAACCTGACATTAAACAGAACAGTGAATATAGTGAACACTTGTTGTTTGGGTACCTAGTCATTTTGATTTGTAGCACAAACTGAATTTTTTTTTGTTAAATCTGTGTATGCATTTACTTCCTGTTCAGCTTCGTCACAATTTTTGCTCACAGTTTTATGCATCAACATTTTCAATCGGAGTCGCAGAAAATGTATTGAGTAGATTCTTTTTATTCTTAATTGTCTTTCTGTCTCTTGCTTAATCCACAGCAAAAGGCTGACCATGCCAGTTCTGATAACTATTACTGCCAAGTTCAAATTTATAATAAATTGGTTAGGGAGAGGCGAGAGAGCTGAGTACATGTATTGCAGAAAAAGGCATAAGCAAACATTCACCTGTAGCCTCCAGCTGCAAAGTTTCCAGTTGTTTTGAACATTGTCATAAATTCCAGTGAGTGGGTAGAAAACTCAGTGTAAAATCCAGGGATGTGTCTCTTAAAATTTGTGATCTGAGACACTCTTCTCCTGACCCTCTTCTTACTCTGGTTATTCTGTCACAAAAGTGGGACCTATTCACAGGACCTGTTTTTTATTTGTACAGTGCATGCCTCATTGTTCAGCAGTGCCAAAATCTGCAGATTTTAAATTAAAAGTTAAAGATGGCATTGTGGTTTAGATTCAAACAGAACCCGTTCACTTTTTCTTCTTGGAATTGTGGGATTGTTTTTTGAGGTTGTATCGAGTCATTAATAGCTAATTTTGACTTGACCATGTTGAGCGGTGATGCTAACGTCCACTTTCACAATATTACCTGTGTCGGTCCCTATAATCACCCTCTATGCCAGCGGTGTGCTGTGTATGCTTTCTCTCTATCTCTCTATCTCAGAGGTGCTATCCTGTAAAAGTTCTTGTAATAATGTGTGTTGTGGGGACAGTGTTGAGACCATCAGTGTCACAGATAACAGGAAAATCAATGAAATTTGGAAAAATTTTCTTTGGTTTAGATAGATTTCTCTGTCCCCTTAACACTAATAACACAATACCAGCATTGATTCTGTGGATTAAATTAAAGTGTTGCTTGAGGTGGAAAAGCAATGTCACCAAACCAATTTTTATGGAATTTTAAAACAAAACAAATTTATGGTAACTCAAGAGAACAATTTAAGCCCTTTCCCTAGTACACCTCTGAGTTTCATCAAGTCTGTAAGAAAGTATATTTTATCAGCTAAATTCAAAGGCAGAACTTGTTTTAATTCCTATTCTTCGATGGTTGTTTATGTGAGCTCTCTCTCTGCAGTAACAGAGCTAGGCATGCTAAATTCTGGGACTATTTGTGCTGTGGAATTGTATCCTTTAGGGACTGGATTAAAACATATTTCTAGCGACACTTCTAGATCAATATAATACAGGCTGGGTGCAGATTAAACCTCCTTTTACTACGCAGTGAAATCCCTCTAAAGGATATGCTGGTTAAACAGTAAACTTAATAATCTATTTTGGGATTGAGATATGAGGGCAATTATATGACTACCTTCCTGTAACTTCATTCTGAAAAAAATTAAAGCTTTTAAGAGTCGGAGTTTTACAAAATATTAGATATGCATGTTTTTGTGGCTATCAAAATACTCCTGATATGAACAATAATATACTTCTGATAAATGTTGCTTTAGTCTTTTGCTTTCTGTCAGAATCAGGATTTCAAATCTGTGCCATCAGTTTTTTGGCTTACATGGAAACCTTGCTCATTTATGTTGACATTGGAGCTTTTTGCTGTTTTGAGGCATGTGAAAGTGTCTGGAAATTAGTGTAGCATTTTTAAATATATATATATATATATAAATTGCTTCTGTTCCAGATCCTCGCTGGGCATCAATAAATAGGGGTGTTCTGATCTGTGATGACTGCTGCAGTGTACACCGCAGTCTGGGCCGGCATATCTCTCAGGTACGACACCTGACACACACTCCTTGGCCTCCCACCCTGCTACAGGTAAGAAATATTTTGTTGTATAATCTACATGCTCTTAACGAGTGCAGATTTGCTGCAAATTTTCAAAAGGGAGTTGGACGAGTCCCTGGCTACGCCTGATATTACTGCATACAAAATCTAGTTGGACTGATGGGTGGTGAAGTTTCCTGAAGCAGAATTACCAATTCCAAATGGTTTAGGTTTAGGGTATTTTTTTCTCATTTGTGTCTCTTAGGAGTTGGGTAGCTAAAAGATCAAATTGGCTTCAAAAGGACCAGATGCATCAAGAAAGCAGCAAATTAAATCTTGCAGAAAAACGCTGGTTTTACTCAAAGAAGCCTGAACTATACAGTCATGTTGAAGCTAAGCATCATGATCCTCAAAGCTCTCCAGCTATTAAGAGCCCTGTAATCTCCTGAGTGCTGCATTATAGGCACCAAACCACTTAAATAATGGTGACTCTGTGGCCATGACTATCTATTTGCTCAATATTTGATCTTGATACTTTTGTGGAAGGGACAGCCATTTCCCAACAAGGGTGGGAAAATTTGAAGGTGAGTTACTTGGGATCTCCCTTGTGTACTCCTGGTGGCTAATAGCAGCAGCGTTGCTGGCAGGGATCAGAGAGAGAATGAAGGAGAGGAGTAAGATGACTTGCAGGGATCGGACCTACTGCCTACTGGCTTCAATGGGCTGGCAGTCCCAGATTGCTCAGTTCTATTTGTGTTTATATTACCATATTTGGGCTGTTGAATTTTGTAGGCCTGTCCATGTACAAAAGGCAGTATTTAGTGTTGTTGCCTCATTGGTGGAAGATCCTTAACCAGTAACTTGAGATGAATGAAAATTAATGGGAACATGATGTGAACTTTATATGTGGCTCCTGTGTAATCACAGTATGCATCTTTGTAGTCCAAAGGAAAAAAATAAGACAGGAAAGTGGGCAGGAGAAAAGATCTTAAAAGAAGGAATCTAAATGAAAAATAAGAAATCCTAATTTGAGAGTGGCAGTAGCTCTTATGTTTTACTTCTGCCTTCTTAACCTTTAGTGTGCTGAAATCATTTGACACTTTATGGGGTGCTAAAAGTGGACATTCCTTTCTGATGACATTCCTTTTTCAATTCATACTCTGTCTGAGAATGACTAGTAGTAACGTTTTTGCCCTAAGTGTCACTTCAACCAAGCTTGGTAAAAATCCATGAGGCCTTAACCTAGCACGTTACTTCCACATGATTGTTGTGATTCTTGATCAAAATTATTATTTTTAATCTACATTGTACTATTATTGTGTATTGCAAGACAATGATTTCTATGAGGCTAATTGTAGATATTCCATATCCCAACATTTCAATCCAGCTTGAGGTATTTTAAGTCCTACTTACTGCTGTTTTCTTCAAACAGTCTAACCGAGTAAAGTTTTGAGTCTCCAGAAGAGAAAAAAATTCCCATGCTGAAGCTACATCATTTGTAAAAAAATTTGATAACACAAGGTGAATATTGCATTCAATTCCAGCCTTTTTAAAAATGTTTTTAATTTCAGATGGTACAAACCCTTGTTAGCAATGGTGCCAATTCAATCTGGGAGCATTCGTTGCTGGATCCTACGGCTGTAATGAGTGGAAAGCGCAAGACCAGCCCTCAAGACAAAGTACAGTAAGTATATCTGATCCTGTTTAATGCATATATTTCATACACAGTTCAAATTAACAACAAGTAGAATTCACAGTTCAGGTCTGAATGGCTCACCGAATCAGTAGATGTATCTTGAGTTGTCTCCAACAAATAGTTACACATGTAAAGCACTAGGTACAACATCATTTTTTTGCCAAGACTCTTATTGGCTTGTGGTTTTGCAATCTCAACTTTGAGCCTTGTAACCTCTGCTGAAGAACGAAAAATGTCTCCATCTATTGTCAATTTGCACATATTTGGTAGTAGTCAGAAGCAGTTGAAAACCTGTCTTAGACCACCCCAAGTTATAAGTCTTATTCCCTCTTGATACTGGTCTAATATTTCAATGTCCCATAATTATTCTTATGGTCTCTGCTAGAGATACCTTCTGATTGAAACTCAACTAAAACTGTTTATTTTCCGAGATAAAAAACTTTTAAAGTTGAGACTAGTTCTGCCTCCATTACAAACATAATTTTTATTCACCAGGGAAATTAAATTCAGCCATGAACTGATTAAATTAACTATTTGTTGTCTGAATAGGAACAGTATCCAAGGGTTAAACAGTCCATTGCAATAGAGGGATTTGGGAGCCCTGGTGCATGAATCCCAAAAAGCTAGCATAAAAGTTCAACAGATAATAGGGAAGGCAAATGGAAGTTGACCTTTATTTCAAAGGGAATGAAGTATAAAAATGGGGAAGTCTTGCTAAAACTATACAAGGCACTAGTTAGCCCGTACTTAGAATATTGTGAACAGTTTTGGTCCCCTTATCGAAGGAAAATATACTGGCCTTGGAGGCAGTCCAGAGAAGGTTCACTGGGTTGATTCTGGGTATGGAGGGATTTTCTTATGAGGGGAGGTTGTGTAGGTTGGGCCTGTACTCATTGGAGTTCAGAAGAATGAGAGGCAACCTTATTGAAACATATAAGATTCTTAGGGGCTTGACAAGGCAGATGCTGACAGGTTGTTTCCCCTTGTGGGAGGGTTTAGGACCAGAGGGCATAATCTCAGAGTAAGGGGTCACCCGTTTAAAACAGAGATGAGGAAGAATTTCTTCTCTCAGAGGGTAGTTAATCTGTGGAATTGTTCACCGCAGAGGACTGTCGAAGCTGGGTCATTAAGTATTTTCAAGGCTCAGATAGACAGATTTTTAATCAGTAAGGGAATCAGGGTTATGGGGAAAAGGCAGGAAAGTGGAGTTGAGGATCATCAGATCAGCCACAATCTCATTGAATGGTGAGGCAGACTCGATGGGCCGATTGGCCTGCTTCTGCTCCTCTTATGGTCTATTGCTTTAGATATACATAAGTTGGGTGCATGTCTCCCTCACTACCAGCCTTCCCTGGGAATTAGGAGGATATTTCTGAAGACAAATACAGGCTTGCAAAAACTATGTTAACACTGCATGAGCTGTGAACAGTTAAAAAACTTGCTTTTCAAAATCTCTCGTAGTATTGCAACAATATTACAATGAGCAATCCTATATGCTAGGTCCCAGGATCAGAATGTTACATAGCTCTTGGAAAGTATCTCCATTTCTTTAAAAGAAAAATCTGAGAAATTGGTGATTACACAGGTTAGACACTAGTGTTTTAGCATCTTGACACCTTGTTAAATGTCCCAAAGTCCTTGTGTGAACACAATAAAATCTGTTTCATAGAATCATAGAATAGGACAACACAGAAGGAGGCCATTCGACCCATTTCAAAGAGCAATCCAGTTAGTGCCACACCTCTACTCTTTCCCCATGTCCCTGCAATTTTCTTTCTAAGTATTTATCGAATTTCCTTTCAAAAGCTGCTATTGAATCTATCTCTGCCCCTCTCCCCACCACAATCAGGCAATGCTTTCCAGATTTTAAACATTCATTGCATAAACGTTTTCCTCATATTAACTCTGGCTCTTTTGCCAACACCTTAAATCTTTGTCTTCTGGTTAGAGGCCCTACAGCCATTTGAAACAGTTTCTCTTAATTTACTCTGCCTAAACCCTTCGTGGTTTTAAACTGCTCCATCAAATCTCCTCTCCTCCATGCTCCAAGGAGAACAGCGCCAGCTCCTTCAGTCTCACCATGTAACTGTAATTCCTCACCCCTGTAAGCATTCCAATAAACTTCCTCTGCACTCTCTCCAAAGCTTTCATATTGCTCACTAGGTGTGATAATCAGAACTGGACTCTGACTGAGGCCAAGCCCATTTGTTAAATGTGAAAGCTTTGATTCTTACTGGGATAGTACCACGGGTGCCATTCACCTTCTGGTATTTCACACAACAGGCTTATGTATACATTAAAATAGATTGGGAGGGGGAGAGGGGGTATCACCTGTATTGCCCATCATGATTGCCACATTTATTGACCAAGTTCACACATGAAATGTGATAATTTGAGTGAGGTATTAGAAAGTTGTCCACACCCACAAAACTATGCTTTTGCAAGAGTGAGTTTGTATTGTCTCAGATCAATTTTGAGAAGGCAGTTGCTATAGGACAAAGCTGTTGCCAGTTCAGCACTTATGAATGTCATATTGACTCCATTGCCAGATAATGGCTGGTATGGAAAATGTCACACCGGTATAGTCATGTGTTCTGTTGAAAAGGCACATTATGGGGACACGGTCATGACAAGTAAGACGGGGTGGAGATAGTATTTTGACATCTAGCTTTTCTGCATTTGTATCCTGGGTTGAATGAAATAGGAAAATATTTCATTTCCCAGTGCTGACACCCTTCACTGTAATGAGCATACATTTCTTAAGGCTCTTTTTGCTCCCTACAAATCAATTATTTTATTTGTTCCATATGTATATACACTGTAGAGTTTTTAAAACATGCCTGCCTTGTCAAATTGGTCATTCTCTCTTTCACCATTTAGCCCTAATAAAGCAGAATTTATCAGAGCCAAATATTCGATGTTGGCATTCGTTCATCGCTTGCCGTGTCGAGAAGATGACAGTGTTGCAGCCAAAGACCTGAGCAAAGTAAGCATCTTAACAGAAAGCATTAGCTTAATGAAAACATTAGAATATTCCTTGGAAGAAAGATGCAAAAGTTGTCTTAAGCTCCTCCGGAGCATATGGCTGAGTTTAAAGTTGCTTTGTTTAAAATAGAAATATTTAATGTTGCTGTTATAGTCAGAGAACCTCTTGTATTGAGCATCTCAATTTAGTTATTGTGCATGCAACTTTTCTATCTAATTTGGAAATGCTGTTGTTAACCAGTGAAAGCGAATTGTGCTATTTTTCACTGACTTTGTCACATGCTAAAATGATTGATTGTAACTTAGAAGCAACAGCTTTGTTCAAAGTGTCTCCTCCTCTCCCACTGCTCTGATATCTAGAAAGCGATGATTAATATGTTGCCTCTTAAAAATTATCTATTAATTTACTGATTTTGCCTCTTGACTGCTTTGGTGATCTCAGGCAAGGATTGCCAGGGTCCTGAAGTGCCAGTGAGGAACCAGCACTTTGGGTAGTCTGGGTACTGCACACCCCAGGCAACCCTTTTACCCAAAATAAAAAATGGTAAATGCTGGAAAAACCCAGCAGGCCTGGCAGCATCTGTGGAGCGAAAAACAGTTAATGTTTTGAGTCCGTATGACTGTTCTTCAGAGCAGCCTGTTTACCTACATGGGTTTGCAGCAGTATTGCCTAATTGTATATTTTTACTGGAGCTGGGTAGCTGTGGTTCAGCTCCTAGACTGACCCAAAGAACCAATTCTCATTGAATTGAATGGAATTGCTTTAAAACATATACAACCCACAGCATAACTGTTGATGTGGGTCTCAGTGAGACAGTAAATTTGATAAAATAATTCCATATAAACTACGACTAGGATTGGGAGAGAATTTGAACAAAAAGCACAACCCTGAGATTTTCCTCATTAAGCATAATGGGGATTGATGCAAGCATTTTATAAGATGAGGCAAAAGAGCTGCTACACAGACTATGGGTAGCATTTTCCAGCCCCACCTGCCCCCGAGATTGTCTGGTCCCGCCAAAAGTCAATGGACTTCTGGCTGGGCCACCGAATCTCCCTCAGCAGGTCCCACCACAACTGGGCCAGAAAATCCCAGCCTATGAGTGGGAAAGTGGATTTTTTTTTGTTGCGCTTCTGTAAATAAATTTTAAATGTGCTGCTTTGAAGTTTAACTATCTGATGTTGAGAATATCTCAAACCAACAAATGTGCTTACATGTATACCTGTCCTGACAAGCAACTAGGCAGTTGTTGCATGATATTAGAGCTCCTACTGAGATTTTTTTTGACATAAAACCATAGCACCTACTAAGTGTATTGCAGAGATAAATCATCTTTATCTTTAATGATCCTGGTTTTGTCTGTCTTATAGGATTTGCAGATTAGTTTCTTTTCTCATTTGTAAATAGCACAGTTTTGGAGTTAACTTAATGCAACAGCAAGTTTGTACCAAGTGACACATTATTGTGTCATTTTCTATCCCACACCCTTCAACGGGTATTTTCTCTGCTTGGTGCATTACTCCACAGTTTCAAAAAACCATGCTAGAGAAGGGTAGTTTCAGCATCCTGGGTCAACGTCTTGCCACAAGCAGATTTTTTTTAAAAAAGCTTCTCTAATTTTCTCCACTCCTCTCTTCAGCATACCATCTCAAGTGAGGGTATGTTTCTATCAGTGCTGTGTACTCTTGTACCTCAAACAAGTATTCATTTTCATGTGTAAACTTAAATACTGAATGCTACTAGCGTATTTGATTACTAAGGAAATTACAGCAGAGTCTCCTCTTGTCTTAACCTGATATCTGTGTGCACATGTGCACTCCTAACAGAGGATAATTGTCAAGTGTGGAAGCTCTGGTTAATTTTTTTTACTTAACTTTGAAAAAATAGTTTTCTTTCTCACTCTAAGGGGACTGGGGATATTTGAATTGCAGCCTTGGTTGAAAGAAGTCAACTCAGTATAGACAAGGAATTGAAACTGAGCCATTCATGTTCTGTATGGCTTACTATCTGAGCCATTGGGAGAGCTGGATATATGTTTAGCATTTTATTTAGTTGCAATACATAATTAATGAGATGTAGAGGTGAAAAAGTAAATATTTGAGCTCTAATTTTGTGTGACAAATTGAGTGTATAGAGTATCCTTGTGGACTATTAGAATTCCCAAAACCAAAACACACTGCAGTGTAAACAATATTAATAATAGCCCCTAATTGTATCAAAATGTTTGTATGCTTCACACAAATTCCTGTTTAAGTGTGGTGACTGTTGTAAGGTAAGGAAATGTGTGCCAGTAATGTGTCTCAAATAATCAAGAGATGAATTCTTGTACAGTATAAAAGGACTTTTTCAAAATGGTATTAATCGCAGGCGCTGGAGTAGTTTTCTGTATAAAGTTTCAAAAGGGCGTTACTGAAAACTGTCATCTGTTTGTCAGCATTGCTGTCAATATATGTCCAAACTTGTGCGAGTGATTGTATTAAAGAATTAGAAAAAAAAATGCTGATTTCTCTTCAAGTTCCCCTGTGATGAGGAGGTTCCATAATTTTGGCAGCTAGCTTGTGTGGTTTTAAAAAAAATTCCAGAATAAAGTGTGCAACTAAGTCTGAGATGGTCTTCTGTGAAATGGTTCTGCAATTTAAAGTATCTTTTAATTACATTGAATAGGCAGCTCATCATAAAGTAGACTGATTAAGCCATTTGGCTCCAGGGATTGAATTACAGAAGTAACCAAACAAATAATGGGCTATAAAATGCATTTTCCTTTAAGTTTCCTTTTCACGTATGACTTTTTTTTTAAGATTAAGTGGTTCATGTGCTCCCATCTCTGTTGCCTGGTGTTCAGATGTCTTTTGTTATTTCAGCAATTGCATTCAAGTGTGCGGACCGGGAACTTGGAGACCTGCTTGCGACTGCTCTCGTTAGGGGCCCAAGCTAATTTCTTCCACCCTGTAAGTCCTTACCGTAAATGTTTTTGGTACGCAATTTCCACTGCAGTTTTTGTTGCCTCTGCTTCTCTGTATATTGGTTGCACACGCCAAACAGTGAACAAAGTACTGGGAAATGTAATCTAAGCAAATGATTATGCAGCATTTTTTTAAAGTCATCTCTTTTGTTCATACTTTACTTTTGCAAACTCAAGATATATTTTTTAAAATGTAAATTTCTGCAATATATTCTCCCTCCAATGCTTGGCTTTTAATGGCCACGATGTAATGAGTGTCCATGACCTTTCCCATCCAATCAGCAGCTGGATTTATCAGAGGTCTTGGAATAGGCCATTGGTTCCCCCCTATTGGCTTGGGAAGTGAAATGGCAGAAAATACCTTTCTTTAAAAAAAACAAAGATAATCTGTTGTGTCCCCATCAGCTGCTATGTATTTTGAGGATATGATACTCTACTGACAATCCAGAATTCAAATTCCACCATTAAAATTGTGAAACTCAATAATTGTGTTTTGTGGGCTGGCAGAAAAACAGCTGCAAACTGCCAGATTGTCATTTAAAACCCAACTTCATTATGTCGGCCTCGGAAGGGAAATAACTACCCATTACCTCTGTTTTGAACTGTGTGGTTGACTCTTGATGTTCTCTGAAGTTGTCTAGCTGCCACCCAATTGTAAAGCTAATCACTGGAAGAAAGCCTACTTTACCCTTCTTGGTATAAGTAAACAATAAATGTAGCTTTTCTAGTGCCATCTACAGCCCAAGAAAAATAAAAATGTATTGTGTGGAAATTGGCCTTTCCTATGAGATTATAGTTTTTGGTGCAAATAATTGGTTATTTAACGTAAAACTGAAATGGCTTCAGTGCCTGTTTTAAATTCCTTTTGCATTATAGGAAAAAGGGAACACTCCTCTTCATGTGGCAAGCAAAGGAGGACAAATTCTACAGGCTGAGCTGTTGGCAGTATATGGTGCTGATCCTGGTGCCCCTGATACAAACGGCAAGACCCCAAGTGACAATGCAAGGTTAGGCAACTGAAAAGGCCATGGAGGTATCTCCCTATGCCTTTACTGCTAAGAAAAATATAAATCTTGTGCAACAATGGCTTATTTACTATAATATCAAATGAACACACCAATACATGATTGTGCAAAAATGAAGCATTTTTGTCACTGATTTAATTTGGTGATGACTAGTTGACCTTTGTTAAGAAAGGTAACAGATTAAAAAAACAACTTAATTCAATTTAAAACATACCCTATATATTTTAATATAAAAGTTACAGATTTTAGATGTTTCTAAGCCAAATGTCTAAAGGAGGGCCAAGCCATCCAGTTTAAATACAAATATCTTGAAGTTTGTTTTGCCAACTTTTGAATTTAACAAACTATTATTTCCTTGCCTTGATTGTTTCCTGGTAGGTATTTCTTAGTTGGCTGGTTCAAATCCAGAGTCCCCTTGAAGCCCTAAGAGAAAAATAGTTAGATAGTGGATAATAAACCGACGAAAAGACACATTATAGCTTAGCAAAATAATGATGAACATTGCTTGCTGCTTAAGATATTTAAGTTTAATAACTACCAAAATCTATGTTATCACTGCCACTCTGCAGGATGACAGACAGGTCTAAGTTGTAGTCTCCCTCGGAGGCATGGCATGGATTGGAAGATAAAAATGTGGCCCTGCAGTTCAAGTAAGGAGGGAGAGAGAAAACCGAGACCAAGAGGCCAGTTAGCCTGACATCAGTTGGAGGAAAAATGCTAGAATCTGTAATTAAGGTAATGGGGAACTATATGATCAGACATAAAAACAAAAAACTGCAGATGCTGGAAATCCAAAACAAAAATAGAACTACCTGGAAAAACTCAGCAGGTCTGGCAGCATCGGCGGAGAAGAAAAGAGTTGACGTTTCGAGTCCTCATGACCCTTCCACAGAACTGAGCGAATATAAGGAGAGGGGTGAAATATAAGCTGGTTTAAGGTTGGTGGGAGGGGAGAGAAGTGGAGGGGGGTGGTGTGGTTGTAGGGACAAACAAGCAGTGATAGGAGCAGATAATCAAAAGATGTCACAGACAAAAGAACACAGGTGTTGAAGGCAGTGATATTATCTAAACGAATGTGCTAATTAAGAATGGATGGTAGGGCACTCAAGGTACAGCTCTAGTAGGCTTGGCCTAAATAGCCAACTGGTTATGGTACTGGGTTTGTAACCCCAAGATTAAGAGTTGAAATCTCACAATGGCAAACTGTGAAACAATGTAACTTCATCTGAATAGGAACAGATGGAAACGGGTTTGTACTCGAAAGAGTTACAGCTCTAGTGGGGGTGGGGTGGAAAGACTAGCGGGGCATAAAAGATTTAAAAATAATGGAAATAGGTGGGAAAAGAGAAATCTATATAAATTATTGGAAAAAACAAAAGGAAGGGGGAAGAAACAGAAAGGGGGTGGGGATGGAGGAGGGAGTTCAAGATCTAAAGTTGTTGAATTCAATATTCAGTCCGGAAGGCTGTAAAGTGCCTTGTCAGAAGTTGAGCTGCTGTTCTTCCAGTTTGCGTTGGGCTTCACTGGAACAATGCAGCAAGCCAAGGACAGACATGTGGGCAAGAGAGCAGGGTGGAGTGTTAAAATGGCAAGCGACAGGGAGGTTTGGGTCATTCTTGCGGACAGACCACAGGTGTTCTGCAAAGCAGTCGCCCAGTTTACTTTTGGTCTCTCCAATGTAGAGGAGACTGCATTGGGAGCAACGAATGCAGTAGACTAAGTTGGGGGAAATGCAAGTGAAATGCTGCTTCACTTGAAAGAAATGTTTGGGCCCTTGGACGGTGAGGAGAGTGAAGTGAAGGGGCAGATGTTGCATCTTTTGCGTGGGCATGGGGAGGTGCTATAGGTGGAGGTTGAGGAGTAGGGGGTGATGGAGGAGTGGACGAGGGTATCCCAGAGGGAATGATCCCTACGGAATGCCGCCGGGGGGGTGAAGGGAAGATGTGTTTGGTAGTGGCATCATGCTGGAGTTGGCGGAAATGACAGAGGATGATCCTTTGAATGCGGAGGCTGGTGAGGTGATAAGGGGGACCCTATCATGTTTCTGGGAGGAAGGAGAAGGTGTGCAGGCGGATGCGTGGGAGATGGGCCGGACACGGTTCAGGGCCCTGTCAACGTCTGTGGGTGGAAAACCTCGGTTAAGGAAGAAGGAGGACATGTCAGAGGAACTGTTTTTGAAGGTAGCATCATCAGAACAGATGCGACGGAGGCGAAGGAACTGAGAAAATGGGATGGAGTCCTTACAGGAAGCGGGGTGTGAGGACCTGTAGTCGAGGGAGCTGTGGGAGTCGGTAGGCTTGTAATGGATATTGGTGGACAGTCTATCACCAGAGATTGAGACAGAGAGGTCAAGGGACTTCCTTGAATGGGATGGAGTCCTTACAGGAAGCGGGGTGTGAGGACCTGTAGTCGAGGGAGCTGTGGGAGTCGGTAGGCTTGTAATGGATATTGGTGGACAGTCTATCACCAGAGATTGAGACAGAGAGGTCAAGGGACTTCCTTGAATGGGATGGAGTCTTTACAGGAAGCGGGGTGTGAGGAGCTGTAGTCGAGGGAGCTGTGGGAGTTGGTAGGCTTGTAATGGATATTGGTGGACAGTCTATCACCAGAGATTGAGACAGAGAGGTCAAGGAAGCCCCTTGACCTCTCTGTCTCAATCTCTGGTGATAGACTGTCCACCAATATCCATTACAAGCCTACCGACTTCCACAGCTACCTCGACTACAGCTCCTCACACCCCGCTTCCTGTAAGGACTCCATCCCATTCTCTCAGTTCCTTCGCCTCCGTCGCATCTGTTCTGATGATGCTACCTTCAAAAACAGTTCCTCTGACATGTCCTCCTTCTTCTTTAACCGAGGTTTTCCACCCACGGTGGTTGACAGGGCCCTCAACCTTGTCTGGCCCATCTCCCACACATCCGCCCTCACGCCTTCTCCTTCCTCCCAGAAACACGATAGGGTCCCCCTTGTCCTCACTTATCACCCCACCAGCCTCCGCATTCAAAGGATCATCTTCTGCCATTTCCGCCAACTCCAGCATGATGCCACCACCAAACACATCTTCCCTTCACCCCCCCGGCGGCATTCCGTAGGGATCGTTGCCTCCGGGACACCCTGGTCCACTCCTCCATCACCTCCTACTCCTCAACGCCCACCTATGGCACCTCCCTATGCCCACGCAAAAGATGCAACACCTGTCCCTTCACTTCCTCTCTCCTCACCATCCAAGGGCCCAAACACTCCTTTCAAGTGAAGCAGCATTTCACTTGCATTTCCCCCAACTTCGTCCACTGCATTCGTTGCTCCCAATGCGGTCTCCTCTACATTGGAGAGACCAAACGTAAACTGGGTGACCGCTTTGCAGAACCCCTGCGGTCTGTCCGCAAGAATGACTCAAACCTCCCTATCGCTTGCCATTTCAACACTCCACCCTGCTCTCTTGCCCACATGTCTGTCCTTGGCTTGCTACATTGTTCCAGTGAAGCCCAACGCAAACTGGAAGAACAGCAGCTCATCTTCCAACTAGGCACTTTACAGCCTTCCGGAATGAATATTGAATTCAACAACTTTAGATCTTGAACTCCCTCCTCCATCCCCACCCCCTTTCTGTTTCTTCCCCCTTCCTTTTGTTTTTTCCAATAATTTATATAGATTTCTCTTATCCCACGTATTTCCATTATTTTTAAATCTTTTATGCCCCGCTAGTCTTCCCACCCCACCCCCACTAGAGCTGTAACTCTTTCGAGTACAAACATGTTTCCATCTGTTCCTGTTCAGATGAAGTTACATTGTTTCATAGTTTGCCATTGTGAGATTTGAACTCTTGATCTTGGGGTTACAAACCCAGTACCATAACCACTTGGCTATTTAGGCCAAGCCCCTAAAGGTTCCAAAAATTGCACCATAGCCTAAACAAAGATGCCTAGGTGATGCGCAAGTGTTGTAATGGTGTTAGCAGTGCTGTTCTCACCACACGTTCATTGAACAGCCACGCAACCCCAAGATAAGGATAGTTGTACCTTGAGTGCCCTACCATCCATTCTTAATTAGCACTTTCGTTTAAATAATATCACTACCTTCAACACCTCTGTGTTCTTTTGTCTGTGACATCTTTTCATTATCTGCTCCTATCACTGCTTGCTTGTCCCTACAACCACACCACCCCCCCAACTTCTCTCGCCCCTCCCCCACCTTAAACCAGCTTATATTTCACCCCTCTCCTTATATTCGCTCAGTTCTGTGGAAGGGTCATGAGGACTCGAAACGTCAACTCTTTTCTTCTCCGCCGATGCTGCCAGACCTGCTGAGCTTTTCCAGGTAATTCTATTTTTGTATATGATCAGACAGTTACAATGATTTTATGAAAGGGGTAATCGTAGTTCACTAACGTGTGTTTTGAGGAAGTAACTAGCAGGGTAGATGAAGGGGAATCGGTGGATGTAGTATCTTTGGATTTTTGGAAGGTATTCGATAAGTTGCTGCACTTGAGGTTGTTCCACAAGTTTAGAGCTCATGGGATGGAGTAATATATTAGCATGGATGGAGGATTGATTAATAGTAAACAGTAGGAATAAATGTCTTTTTCAGGATATCGGTGTAACTTCTGAGTTAATGTTTAAGCCTTAGCTACTTACAATCCATCTCAATGACTTCGATGAGGGGGCGAGGTGGAGCAGGCTTGAGCAAGTATAACCTACTTTTACTTAACCGTTTATTAATTTGTCTGCCACCTTCAAAGGGAGATCCCATTAGGGGATTTCATAAAACCAGTAAGCCAAAACCAAGTAGAGTTCTTTGTTAGATCACTAGGCATTTTATTCATTTTTTTCCAAATATCCAGTTAAGTAAAACTGCAAAGTTCACCCATGGGAGTAGTTTTTGACACACAGCTGAAAAAAAATACCTGGAATAAAATGAAACTTTGAAAAATGTGGCAATCTTTTCCGCATATCATTCTTGACAGCTCAAAACCAGAGAATATGTAAATAAATGTTTGCATCCAAAAACTAGAGCACTACACACGATGAAGTAGATTGTCCATGATCTGCAGAAGGAACATCTTTAAGCCTTGAAAAATCTTTTCTCTTTCCATGCTTGCTTCCGTTTGTATGTTGCAAATGCAATGCTTATTTGAATGACTGTTACCAGCTTATGAATCTACAGTATCATGGAATTGGGAACAGGTTTACACCAGTATGAACACTAACAGTCATTCAAAAGGGTTCCACTGCATAGCTAGGTTTAACTGTGGCCCAATTTTAGAACCAATGTAACTATTAAATTAAAGTATAACCAAGGTATGTTAGTGTAGATACTAACCCTATGAAGATGAAAAGTATACAACAACATGCATTTATATAACGCTTTTAATGTAGTAAGTGCATAAGGCAGGCCAGGGAAATGGAAAATATAGAATCGTACAATTGTTAACACGGAAGGCAGCCATTCTGCCTGTTGCGTGTTCTGGCTCTCTGCAAGACCAATTCAGCTAGTCCAACTCCCTGCCTTTTCTCTTGCATAAACGCGCAAGCTATTTCTGTTCAAATAATTATCCAATTCCCTTCCGCCAACGGGAACAGTTTCTCCCTATCGACATTGTCAGATTTTAAGCAGAACAGCCTCAGTTTCTCCAGTGTATCCATATAACAATTCTAGGTGCTGCACTTTAGGAAGGAGGTGAAGGCATTAGGGAGGGTGCAGAAAAGATTCACGAGAAATCATTCCTGGATGAGGAATTTCAGTTATGAAGATAGATTGGAGAAGTTAGAACTGTTTTCCTTAGAGAAAAGAGAATTGACAGGAGTTTTGATAGAGGTATTCAACGTCATGAGGGGTCTTGACAGAGTAGAGGGACAGATAGGGAGAAACTGTTCCCACTTGTGAAAGGATTGAGACGGAGAAGGCACAAATTTATAATAATTAGTAAAAGAAGCAAAAGTAATAGGAATTTTTTCTTCACACAGCAAGCGGTTAGGATTCGGAATGCATTGCCCGAGTGTATGGTGGTGGCAGGTTGAATTGAACTGAAGGTTGAAAAGGGAATTAGACTGTTACCTGTAAAGGAAGGACATGCAGTGTTACAGGGAGAAGGCAGGGAAATGACACTTAGTGAGTTGCTCATTTGTAGAGCCGGTGGAGACACGATGGGCCAAATGGCGGCCTCCTGTGCGGTAACAATTCTGTAACTGAAGTCCTTCAGCCCTGGAATCATTCTTGGAAATCTTTTCTGCATCCTCTGGAATGCCTTCACATCCTTTCTAAAGTGTTATGCCTGAATTGGACATTGTATGCTGAACAGTGGTAGAAGCTTCAGGGAAGGTGACTAAAGAGATAGTCAAAGAGGTAGGCTTTGAGAAGTTTTTGTGAAGTTGGGTGAGAGATAGCAAGATAGAGAGCTTTTTCGGTATCAGGGTGTATACCAGGTGTTTTGATGCTGTAGACACTGACAATGAAATTCAAATGGTTCACATAGTCATCAGAAGTTCAGATAGTCTTGTAACAATCAGCTATCCTTTAGTAATCCACCAAAACAATCCAAATATTCCATATCATGTTGTATTCTTTCCAATCTTTCAACCCTTTTAATGCACTGTAAATCTCTCCAGTCTGGTGAATTTGTAAAGTGCTTTGGTATTTTGATTGTTTCAAGGGAGGATTTCTTTGACCATATAAAATAAAGGGGGGGACTGATTCTCTGGCAAAAGGGAATACAGTGTTTCCCCTTCAAGTATAAATAAGTGCTTTCCAGATCATGATAACCCGCTGCATAAAAAATATCTCCTCATCTCCTCTTATGGTTCTTTTGCTAATTAATTTGAATCTATATCCTCTGGTTGCTGATCCTTCTTAGTGAAAACAATTTCTCCCTATTTACTCTATAAAAACCACTTATAATTTTGAACACCTCTATCAAATCATTGGTTTGAATAATGTGGATTCTGTTCATACAGTGCAGCCATGTAAGAATGAGAGCTGTAAACGATGCATATAAGTGCCATTGTGTTTGTTGTAATAATTCCACTAGTTGGTACTGGGGTTGCTAAATATGCACAATATATCTTCCACTTTTAACTTCATTTCACTTCATGTCTTGTAATGTTTGGAGATCCAAAAATCTCTTGACTATTTCTCCTTTTCATTGCAGTTATCTTGACATAAAAATGTTATCTTTGTTTTGTAGGCAAGCAGGACATCATGAGCTAGCAGAGCGTTTAGTAGAGATCCAATATGAACTCACTGACAGACTAGCCTTCTTTCTCTGTGGAAGGAAACCAGGTGGGTGTGAAAGAAGAGTATTGGAAATTCTAGATGGCAATGTTGCTTGCTAATGTTTTGTTGAGATGTGTGATTCTAACCAATATTTTGCTCAAGGTTGCTCCCAGACATGTATAAACCTTTTGTGTGGCACCTTATCAAATGTCTTTTGGAAATCCAAGTATACCACATCAACAGGTTCTCTTTATCTTTCTACCAGCTACATTTTCAAAGAACTAATAAATTTGTCAAATAGGGTTTCCCTTTTGTAAAGCCATGTTGACTTGTTATAATCATACTATGTTTTTTCTAAGTGCATTGTTAAGACTTCCTTAATGATAGATTCCAGCACTTTCCCAATGACTAACTGGCCTGTCGTTCCCTGTTTTCTCTTCCTCCTTTCTTGAAACTATGTTACAAGTGCCACTGATCGAGAATCTAAAACAGCGCTCAGGAGAGAATTAATTATTCAACTTCAAAGTTTGAAACTGTACAAATTGAGAGACGGATGAGTTATCTTCAGTCCCATGTGAAAAGTGGGCTTCCAGTTTTAATTGTTCTGATGAAAGGCACACTAGGGAATAAATGTTATGAACATGAAGCCCTTGTTTATTAGATATGTACGATGCAACACCTTCTTCGCAGCTGAGGCCAGATAGTATGTACAATTTAAGGGTTTCCTCTGTGAACGCTCTCCATTTACACAATTTTGTCAATGTGCTGCAGGGATATCAGCCAATGAGATAGTCTTGTTTCTTACCATTCATTGTGGTATGTTTTGTCCATACTTGAATGTTCTGCAATTCATAGTGATGTGTTTTGTCTGTATTTGAATGTTCATAAATGTATTTTTTCTATGTTAACGCTTTGTTGAATGTATCTTTATGTTTGCATACGCTGAGCAGGTTGCGTGTAACTGCTATTAAACCAACTTGGCACAGAAATGCATAATGGGTTTGGAATTTCCATTGCATTTGTGGTTTTGGGAGTAGCTTGACTTGTGCTTACAAGTGTAATAACTTTAAGTTAAGGTTCCTCTTTGTGTGCTTGTTGTATGCCATGTCCAGTGATGCCTGCTGGGTAGAGGTGCCCATTGAATTGTTGATTCTGGTTCTGATCTTACTGGACAGACACATAACTGTAAAGAAAAATACAAGATCGGCAGGTCCTCCATCAGATTTTGTATTTAAGACTGCCACAAAGTTAGACCTTCCTGAATTTGTTGCATGTACTCTTTCCTATTGCTCTTCATTATTTGGCATTCATCTTCAAAGCATTGTGACCCCTGAAATGGTGTAATGCGCAGCATTGATTGCATGCCAGCTGTTAAAACTAGTCAATATCGAATGATGTATTTCTCAAAGTTCAATTTTAAGCTCCCTTGAAGTGTTTATATTGTGCTCTATGGGATAACTTGCCTTCCTCGTTAGCAATTTCAGATCATAGATGATAATGATGCCTGTGTGTTTCGAGCCCTGTGCGCATGTCCCCCCAATCTAGACTAAGCATAAAATCTGGTGAGATTGACCGCATCTGAATGGGTTATTTGTTTTTTGCTTTTCATGATTTGCCATTTATGCTCAAAATTATTGTACTTGCATGCTTTGTTTAAACTGTACTGCAACTCAACTATCTCCTTCCATTCCAGATCACAAGAATGGGCAGCACTTCATAATTCCACAGATGGCAGATAGGTGAGGCGGAAAGATTTTTGTTTATTATGGCAAAGTTGAAATTTATGCTTGGTTGCCTTCTCAAGGGAAATCACAGATGGATAATAAACGCTGGCCTTGTCAGTGTTACCTGCATCACATGAATGAATTTTTTTAAAGTGTGTGTGCGCAAACTAGGTTCATTGCTGACAGTTCTTGGCTAGCAAGGATGGTTTTGGTGCCTCTAAAAGATAATTCACCTTCAACATTGCAAGCTCACCAGAAGTGGTGGTGACTGTAGTTTAAGGGTTGCAGCTGTTTGTGTATAGCATAAAGCCTTGCAGCAAGCAGTGAAGTTATAAGGCCAGAATATATAATGTTATATATCTGGCATCTGTGTGTACACCCTGTTAAGTTTTCCGATAATAAATTCCTACATCCGTATTTAATCTTTGTCAGGCTATAAGTATACCCTGCTGCTCTTCTAGACCCAATTTTTGATTATTTACTTGTCCTATTAGTTTATCCACCCACCACCGCCATCTTTGTCTTGTAGCATCAGTTCTTCTGTTATTCAGTGAGTCCTGCCCAATCATAACCCTTCCCTATTGTTCATTCCTCCCTTCCTCCCCACTTTTCACCTGCACTTACAAGTTTTTCTCCTAATCTCCCTAACTTCTGATTAATGGTCATCAGCCTGAAACATTGACTGTTTCCCACTCCACGGATTCTGCCTGACCTGCTGAGCATTTCCAGCATTTTCTGTTTTTGTTTGTATCTGTAGTATTTTGCTTTTGTATTTCCACCTTTCCCAGTAGAGATGTTACAGCACCACGACTTGGCAGAAAATGTAATTGCACTGTGACAAGGTAACTCAGTTTCCATCATAAATGTGCTGATTGGAATTTATGATGGCAATATAAAGTTAAGGACAAAATATCTTCAAAATGAAGACTGAATTACACCTACACACTCTTATCCAAATATTCCCAGGCCTCTAGCATCCACATTATTTATTTAAACACTATTCTTGATCTTGATTCAAAATACTGCAGATGCTCAAATTTTAAAATAAAAAGGAATGCACTGACAAATACCCAGCAGGCCAAGTGGCATCTGTGGACAGAGAAGCTCACTTAACCTTTCATTTTGATGAACCTTCATCAGAAGTGGAACATGTTGGAGATTAACTGTTTTTAAGCAAATATAGGGCCAGTGGAAAGAGAGATATGAAGGGTGTGCAGGCAAGAAAAGAAGGATAAGGTCAAGTGCAGGAGTGATGAAACGACAAAAACGGGAAGGCAAAAGGACGATGGGGTGATAATGGGTCAAGAAACGAAACAAAAATCAATCCATAGGAGATGTAAATGGTTAAAGATGACTAAAGTTGGAAGCTCTAACTAAGTGAAGATTGCTCCCATAAGCTGTGCACTTTTCCTTGATTCCACAAGTTCAGTGTGACAAAAACCATTAGTATGAATGAAATTTACTGCTGGGAAAATAACTGGCAAAGGTGTGCGTTTTGCTTTATCAAATTGGCAATTCACTCATCGATATGTGCAAAGCTTGGGATTTTGCGCAGTTGAAGATCATGTTTTGGATCGGGGAACGTGCTTGTAGTTCTTAAAAAATGTGGCTGTGGTGCACGTGCACTATATTGAAACTGAAAATTCCCAAACATAGAAAATAGGAGGAGGAGCAGGTCATTCAGCCATTTAAGTCTGCTCCGCCATTCAGTATGATCGTGGCTGATCCTCTATCTCAACGCCATACTCCTATTCTCTCCACATACCCTTTGATGCCTTTAGAGTCCAGAAATCTCTCTATTTCTTTTTTAACCATATTCAGTGCCTTGGCCTCCACAGCCTTCTGTGGTAGAGAATTCCACAGGTGGTTCTTCACCCTCTGAGTGAAGAAGCTTCTCCTCATCTCAGATCTAAATAGCCTACCCTGTATCCTGAGACTGTACTGTGGCCCCTTGTTTTAGACACCCCCCCCCCCCCCCCCCCCCCAGCCAGAGGAAACATCATCCCTGCATCCAGTCTGTCCATCCCTGCCAGAAGTTTGTAGTTTCAATGAGATCCCCTCTCATTCTTCTAAACTCCAGTGAATACAGGCCTAGTTGGCCCAATCTCTCCTCATACAGCAATCATGCCATCCCAGGAATCAGTGTGGCGAACCTTTGTTGCACTCCCTCTATGGTGAGTATATCCTTTCTTAGGTAAGGAGACCAAAACTGCACACACTAATCCAGGTGTGGTCTCGCCAAAGTCCTGTACAGCTGCAGTAAGACATCCTTGCTCTTGTATTCAAGTCCTCTTGCAACAAAGGCCGACATACCATTTGTCTCCTTATCTGCTTGCTATGCCTGCATGCTTGCTTTCAGTGATTGGTGCACAAGGACACCCAAGTTCCTTTGTACATCAACATTTCCAAATCTATCACCATTTAAACAATACTCTGCCATTCTGTTTTTCCTACCGAAGTGGATAACTTCACACTTATCCACATTATACTGCATCTGCTATGTATTTGCCCACTCACTCAACCTGTCTAAGTCATCTTGAAGCCTCTTAACAAGCCCCCTCACTGCTCACATTCCCACCAAGTTTTGTGTCATCAGCAAACTTGGAAATATTACATATGATTCCCTAATCCAAAGCACTGATCCCTTTGGTACCCCACTAGTCACCGCCTGCCACTCTGAAAAAGACCCATTTATTCCTACTCCCTGCTTCCTGTCTCTAGCCAATGCTCAATCCATGCCAATATATTACCCGAATCCCTTTAATTTTACACACTACCCTCTTATTTGGGACTTTATCAAAAGCTTTCTGAAAATCCAGTCGGTTTGCTAAACATGATATCCCTTTCATAAATCCATGTTGACTTTGTCTAATCCCATTGATATTTTCTAAGTGTCCTGTTATCACAGCCTTTATAATAGACTGTAGCATTTTCCCTGCTTCTGGATATTAAATATTTGTGTCTCTGTTCATTGTCATAAATTAATATAGTTTTGCTTTGAGTTACACTTCAGGGTGTTTCCCACAGTATCTTAGTGCTTTTATTTTGATGCACTTAACCCCTGTGAACCATGTTAGTTCTATTCTTTCACTGAATTAAATAAACACCATTGGCTGCCACCTGCTGGATTATTGAGTTCATACACCTCAAGTGCAAAGCTGAGGAAGAAAGAGCCAAATACAGTAGTGCCTGTTGCATTACTTTTGGGGTTAATGTATATCGAAATTTTATAGAAAAGAGACTGAAAGAAATTCACTGAACAAAATAGAAATGTCTCCCTGACAAAATGAAACTGGACGGAACACCCAGCATCAACCTAGGCACTGAAAACAGCAATGGCAGTCTCAGCCCTTTTGACCCTGCAAAGTCCTTCTTACTAACATCTCTGGGCTAGTGCCAAAATTGGGAGAGTAGCCTCATAGACTAGTCAAGCAATAGCCTGTCATAGTCATCCTCATGGAATCATATCTTACAGATAATATCCCAGACACCCACCATCAACTGTCCCACTGGCAGGACAGACCCAGCAGAGGTGGTGACACAGTGGTATGCAGTTGGGACGGAGTTGCCTTGGGAGCCCTCAACATTGACTGTGGACCCCATGAAGTCTCATGGTATCAGGTCAAACATGAACAAGGAAACCCGGTGATTACTACGTACCGCCCTCCCTCAGCTGATGAATCAGTGCTTCTCCATGTTGAACACCACTTGGACGAAGCACTGAGGATGGCAAGGGCACAGAATGTTCTCTGGGTGGCGTCTTCAATCCATCACCAAGAGTAGCTCTGTAGCATCACTGCTGGCCGAGTCCTAAATGACATGGCTGCTAGACTTGGTCTGCGGCAGGTGGTGAGGGAATCAACAAGAGGGAAAGACATACTTGACCTCATCCTCACCAAAATGCCTACCACAGATGCACCTGTCCATGATAGTATCGGTAGGAGTGACAGTGCACAGTTCGGGTGGAGACGAAGTCCTTCGTCTTGTGTGGCACAACTACCATGCTAAATGGGATAGATTTCGAACAAATCTAGCAACTCAAGACTGGGCATCCATGAAGCACGGTGGGCTATCAGCAGTAGCAGAATTGTACTTGAACACAATCTACAACCTCATGGCCTGGCATATCCCCCACTCTATCATTACTGTCAAGCCAGGGGATCAACTGTGGTTCAATGAGGAGTGCAGGAGGGCATACCAGTAACAGCACCGTGCACCTGGTGAAGCTACAACACAGAACTATTTGCATGCCAAACAGCATTAACAGCAAGTGATGGACAGAGCTAAGCAACCCCACAACCAATGGATCAGATCTAAGATCTGCAGGCCTGCCATATCCAGTTGTGAATGGCAGTGGACAATTAAACAACTTACTGGAGGAGGAGGCTCCACAAACATCCCCAACCTCAATGATGGAGGAGCCCAGCCCATCAGTGTAAAAGATAAGGCTGAAGC
The DNA here is from genome assembly GCF_017639515.1 of Carcharodon carcharias. Classification (NCBI taxonomy): domain Eukaryota; kingdom Metazoa; phylum Chordata; class Chondrichthyes; order Lamniformes; family Lamnidae; genus Carcharodon; species Carcharodon carcharias. Next base: position 18,171,890 of record NC_054479.1, on the reverse strand, counting down.
ATTTGTTACAATCTTCAGCCAGAGTGCCTAGTAGATGATCCATCTCAGTCTCCTCCAGAGGTCCCCAGCATCAAAGATGCCAGTCTTCAGCCAATTCGATTAACTCCACGTTATATCAAAAAATGGCTGAAGGCATTGGATACTGCAAAGGCTAAGGGCCCTGACAATATTCCAGCAATAGTACTGAAGACTTGTGCTCCAAAACTTGCCCCGCCCCTAGCCAAGCTGTTCCAGGACAGCTACAACACTGGCATCTACCCAATTGTGTGGAAAATTGTCAAGGTATGTCCTGTATACAAAAAGCAGGACAAATCCAACCTGGCCAATTACCGCCCCATCAGTCTACTCTCCATCAGTAAAGTAATGGAAGGGGTCATCAACAGCTCTATCAAGCAGCACTTGCTTAACAAAAACCTGCTCACTGATGCCCAGTTTGGGTTCCGTCAAGGCCACTCAGCTCCTGACCTCATTATAGCCTTGGTTCAAACATGGACAAAAGAGCTGAACTCCCAAGGTGAGGTGAGAGTGACTGCCCTTGACATCAAGGCCGCATTTAACTGAGTGTGGCATCAAGGAGCCTGAGCAAAACTGGAGTCAATGGGATTCAGGGGGTAAACTCTCCACTGGTTGAAGTCATACTTAGCACAAAGGAAGATAGTTATGGTTGTTGGAGGTCCATTATTTCAGCTCCAGGACATCACTGCGGGAGTTCCTCATGGTAATGTCCTCGGCCCAACCAACTTCAGCTGCTTCATCAATGACCTTCCTTCCATCATAAGGTCAGAAGTGGGGATGTTGACTGATGATTGCACAATGATCACCATTTGCGATTCTTCACATACTGAAGCAGTCCATGTCCAAATGCAGCAAGACCTGTACAATACCAGGCTTGGGCTGACAAGTGGCAAGTAATGTTCGCACCACACAAGTGTCAGGCAATGACCATCTCCAACAAGAGAGAATCCAGCCATTGCCTCTTGATGTTCAACGGCATTACCATCACTGAATTGCCCACGATCAACATCCTGGGGGTTATCATTGACCAGAAACTGAACTGGACTAGCCACATAAATACTGTGGCCACAAGAACAGGTCAGATGCTAGGAATCGTGCGATGAGTTACTCGCCTCCTGACTCCCCAAAGCCTGTCCACCATCTACAAGGCTCAAATCAGGAGTGTGATGGAATACTCCCCACTTGCCTGGATGAGTGCAGCTCCCACAACACCCAAGAAGCTTGACACCATCCAGGACAAAGCAGCCTGCTTGATTGGCACCAAATCCACAGACATTCACTCCCTCCACAACCAACACACAGTAGCAGCAATGTGTACCATTGACAAGATGCACTGCAAGAATTCACCAAGGCTCCCTTCCAAACCCATGACCGCTACCGTCTAGAAGGATAAGGGCAACAGATAGATGGGAATACCACCACCTGGAAGTTTCCCCTCCAAGTAACTCACCATCCTGACTTGGAAATATATCGTCGTTCCTTCATTGTCACTGGGTCAAAATCCTGGAACTCCCTTCCTAACAGCACTGTGGGTGTACCTACACCACGTGGACTGCCACAGTTCAAGAAGGCAGCTCACCACCATCTTTGCAAGGGCAACTAGGGATGGGCAATAAATGCTGGCCCAGCCAGCGAAGCCCACATCCCGTGAATGAATTTTTAAAAATTCTATAATTGTGGAATGTGTCATGTGTACACTGATCCTTTCATTTTCTTTGGACACATTCTGAGGTTTTGTACAGTTCTTTCCCTTTTTGGGCTGGGATAAACCCTCCCATTCAAATGGTACCACCCAGAGCCAAATGCTCTCTGCCACTTGTGGTGGGATGATTTCACAAATTGTTGTAAGCTGACAGGAAGGAAGATTTTAATGAGAACTACCGTTAATTGTTGCACTCCTACCTGTATGAATATGTATATACTCAATTGTATTCTCTCTTCCTCCTTTCCCAGATTTCTGCTAGGGTGCAGTATCACAACTATCAGCAATCCTCTGGTACCTCAGCAAATGGTCATTCATATGATTTAGAGAGTTTGTTCATGAACTATTTGGCTGCTAAAAGCACCATAGACTCTCTTGAGCTTGTCTTCATCCACTGTCCAGTAATCATTGATGGGAATGGGGCCCTGGCTGATTTTTTTTTCTCTCCTCTTGCTTGTAAGGCTTTGAAGCCAATTGCAACATACAACCCTAGTCAAGATCCAATGGTTTGACGCAGGCTAATGACCAAAGATTCGTCATTATTCCTTAGTTATTGCTCAATTCCTGCTAGATGTTGTACTTACCAGCTGAATAATGAGCCTGAATTACATTTTTATGGTGAAAGAGATCTATACAGTTTGCAGGAGTTATTCAAAATTAATCGATGATCGCTGTGTAAATTTGATTTCATGCTGTTGGTGCTTCAGCCATTTTATTAAGTGTTTGTAATCTTATTGGATAGCCTAATCAATAAATATCTATGAACTTCTTTCTTGAATGCAACTCTTGGGATAAAAGGCACCTGTAAGTAATGCATAATAAAATAGCTACTTTTAGGCCTGATCGTTGAAGATCAGTGTAATGCGTGCTCTAATGCTCGTTTTTTTTTAAAAAACTCAAATATTGTAATGTTACAAGTACTCCTTCCTGCAGCCTATATTATGAGTGACTCCGTCCTGCGTGGCCTTATGTAACTTCATGGGATCACAGGTCATCATATCCATCAAGACACCAAACCTCAGCATTGAAGACCATTAAATATTGTGCCAATGTTGGGTTTCCTAACTGAGTAATAAAGGAAAACATTGCATTCTTGTGAAATTGTTGAATTTGATTTGGGAGGAAGAATTGGGTCTATGCCAAAGGACTTCTCTCTGCCCTTTCAAAAAGACACTGGAATTTATACCAGGATACAATTCAAAGAATGGAGCACTGCACAGCTGCTCCAGCAGAAGTAAGCTAATAGAGCAGAGGACAAAGGATCTAACCTGGGATGTTCCTAGTCTGTGACTCAATACCAGACCAGGTTGTGAACTTGTATGCGGAACCATCTGGGAGTACCACCTTATTTTTATCTTAAGTAATGCCCATTTCATTTAAAAGGCTTCATGACTTAACCAATGCCAAAATTTGCTGGCTGCACTAGTTTAGAAATCGATATCGTTGAAAGCCGTTAAAAATAAAATACTGCTTAGTGTTTATGTTACTTCATTAATTATGGTGCTCTTTACCTTCTATCTTTAGCAGTTTAGATTTGTCAGAACTAGCGAAAGCAGCAAAGAAAAAATTGCAGTCGGTAAGTTTTTTTTCTTGGACTCTTGCAGCCTTAACTGTCTTGTGGCAGAATACAAGTCTGGCCAAAAAAATCCTGAATTTGAATCCTAGCCATAAAAAGATTATAGTAAAATGCCTATTACATGTATACTTGGCACGATTTGGTTTCCTGTGTTCATTATTCATCAAGAACTACACAACCTCATTCATATTGCACTCAATATCCTACAGATCAAGTTCCCAAAAAGTGCAAATAGATCCTAGAAAAATTATGTTAAATGTGTAATTTACACATTACACAGCAAGAACTATACAAGTATCTTCTAACTGTAAACTAAGTAATATGTGCAGTTTTATTGCTGCATTTCCCATTCGGCCTGATTAGTTTGCCTGTTGCTGGTGCCACATTGATCATAATAGCGTTACATTATTGTCCTTTTACTTGTCCATAATGTGAAAACCTGAATAGAAGGGTTTCAACTTCTTCCTGAACAATTTCAAACAAGATAGGAATGTAGAATTGTGTATTTGAAAATAACATCACCATTCACCTCTCCCTTTTTCCACAGAACCATCTAGCTCTTGCCAAAGTGTAAAAACTGGCTTATACTCATGGTTCAAGGGTTTGGCTTCACTGGTAGGAGGCAGGAATTGTTGATGTCACCTTTTTCACCTTTTCCAGCCTTTTCCCCATGTGGGGTGATGAGTTCAATCTCAAAGAGTCAGTTGGAATGTTCCCCAGGCAGCTAACTACTTGCATTGAAGTCTGCAGGGATAGTTCCACCATCACCACATCTGTTAGTTCACCACTTGGACAGCCTTTGTGGGGGAGCTGTACTCATCCAAGAGAAAAAGAAAATGGTTTTAAGTGAAATTAGTTTGCACTGAGCCATTAATACACATCCCTCGATTTGTGCTGCTAAGACAGTGGTTAACAATCTTAAAATGCAACCTTCGTGGCTTAACACAAAATCTTTGAGGCTCCTTCACCTTGTGGTGTAGCAGTATACACTTTTGCGACTGGGGTCTGAGGATTTTCCATTTCTGTAGCCCTAAATTTGAGCCCCCATATAGGATGGTCAGATTGGTCACCATCCAAGCACAATCTCCCTTAACCATTTCTGCTATTTAACATGCCTCTTACCATTTGACCATCCCAGCATATATGGCATTATTGGCAGCAAGGCTACCATTGGTATTGCTCTTCAGGTTAGAAGTCACACAAACACCTTTATTCATTTAGGTTGTACTCAAGAAAGAAGCAAGAGGGAGAGAAAGGTATGGAGATATTTTTGGGAACCAAACAGGAAGATTTCAGCCTTGCGATTTCTTTTTGGTATTTCTTGGGGAGAAAAGTGAACTGGAAGGAGTTAAGGCCCTCGTGCTTTTTTTAATGCAATACATGCAGTTCTTTCATTTAGTTCATAATTCCTTTTCCTAGTTTTTTTCAAACTGCCTTTCTTGGGTTTAATTTTGAATATATATTAAGCAGCATCTTAAACATTCTCCAAGTACAATGAATGGTTTATGTAGTTGCACTTCAGTTGCATTTTTTCCCCAAAGTAATTTAAAATGCTCTTTCTGCTCCTATTTCTAGTTAAGTAATCACTTATTTGAGGAGCTAGCTATGGATGTATATGATGAAGTAGATCGAAGGGAGACTGATGCAGGTGAGGATTCAGCTGTGAAGCATAAGCCAATATTGTGATATTCTAGAAACCGTGCTTCCTGTTCTGAAAGGAGAATTCTGCTTTAAATAGTTTTTTTAAAAATTGCCCTTACCTCTTTTTTAACATTTGCAGGTTTTTCTCATAGCACAGCACATGAAAGTTGTGGGGAAATAACCCAGTAAGAATGATACTAGATCTTAAGCTTCTCAAATTAGAACCTTCAATTTTTAATTAACCTTTACTTCAAGCTTGAATCCTGGAAGGTGAGTTTGCCAGTTTTAGCTGGATTGATGGGTTAGGAAGCCAGATTTGATTGAGAGGCACTAACAGATCATGTCCCTTTTCAGGATTAACTAGAATTAAATTAAGGTACTTTGTTTTGTTCTTTGACCAATCTTATTTATATTGTACATAATCACAAATCTTAAAATATCTTGAAGCACTTTGCATGCAATGGATTAGTTTGAAATGAGCTGCCTTTGGCTATCTAAGCAAATGCAACAACCATTTTATGTAATAAGCCACAACAAGATGAATGATTTAACCTATTTTGCTGGTTATGGAAAGAATACTGGGCCAGAATGCCAGGAATGGATATGTGAGTGAGAGAGAATATCTCCAAGTTGATTGCTCACAGTAAATCGGTGCAACAGTCTCTCTGTGTGATATTGTTGCTTCTCCCTTTCGGCACCTCCTGTTTCGCCATTTGCCAACTCCCTATTCCACTCATTGCCATATTATGAAATAAGGCAATTAAAGTTTGTGCCCAGCGGTAGGCAGGGAATCATAATTATAAAGTGATTAAGGGTCTGAGATGCACTGATCCTGAGCCTACTAATGCTGTGCATATATTTATGCTCTATTTTGCCCATTTTCGTCTGATCATGTTATCTCAACCTTCTAAGTATTGCCAAGACTTTGTGCTTCCCCACACCCTTATAGCATTCTTTATTGTAGTATAGAAGGGAAGCTGGTTCTCTTAAGTTGAGAACCAGTAACTTATCTTTCAAGTGTTTATAAATGTCAAAAACAAATCATTAGATTCAAACTTAGTGAGGTGGTGAGATGGGGCACTAGCAGTAAGGTTGTGAAGATAGAAGTTAGTAGGAGCAGTGGAGGCTGGAGTCATAGTAGCTATAAAGAAGACCATGTTTTTCCTCAGCAAGAAAATTGGAATCAGGAAAATGGGATGGTTGGGAGGGATGGTGTGGTGGGGGTTGGGGGTCAACAGCAAGGCAATGTTGAAAGATGTAGGCTGCTTTTGGCCAATTTCACTATGTATACTTGAAGATAGCACTTTCAGCATAAACTTGGTGTGGGGGGACTAGTGTGTGTGGGAAAGAGGTGGGGATAAAAAATTGATAGAGAATAACATCGTTAGCATGGCTGTCGGAACAACAAAAGGGCACCCTTTCCCCTTTGAGCTAGGCAGAACGTACATGTGGAAGAGCATGGGCTTTATAGAGACTCAGGTGGAAGGGAAGTTGATCTGTGGAGATACTGCCAGTAGAATCTGGAATTGGGCAGCATTTGCAACAATGGAGTTGGATGGCGATGCAACAATTTTGGAGGGACTAAATTAGTGTTACCTATTATAATCACGTTACACAAGTTATTTATCAATGTTATAAAGGCGTTACTAAATTGTGACAGCAGGACCTAAGAGAGACAGGCAAATTTAGGAATTTATATAATATTGTTTAAGTAGCTTTCTAGATTGCACCCATGCATTTTCTTGAAAGCAAAGATACTGTCAAGGAGCTAAGATCTCTCACTAAGGAATTTTCTAACAATTTCCAAGAAACTGACACCTCGTTATCTCTGAAGAGACGCTAACCACTCCTGTGGCTGCAGAGATCAAATTCAGAGGGAATTATGCAAAGGCCATCTATGTTCCCTGAGCCAGGCCTGACTAATGGAGCTACTAGCCTGCTCAGATAAAGGACCCTGCAACCTGCTTTGCAATTCTTAATGGTTGAAACATTAGCAATCTTAAGAATCCAGGCAAAAGAATATACATCCTTTGACAAATTCTGAAGTGGAGAGGTGTAGTCACATGACTCTCCCCCGCAAAACCCCCCCCCCCCCAAAAAAAACCACCACCACCAAAAGCTGGGACACTCAGTTACACTGTTTTGCTGTACTGCCACACTTTCTGACATTTTCCCTCTAGCAAGCAGCAGCTCATGAAAGGGTTTGAATGCCCGCCCCCATCTACACTGTTTGTATTGGAACTTCTGCACCAGTACCTACAAGACAAATTCATCTCTACCTGCCTCTCCCATTAAAAGAATACAGCATTGGACTTTCTGGACTCAAGTGAAACAATAATTCTTTATTCTGTGGTCTTTGCCTCATAAATCTTCCTTTCTCTATTTCTCCCCGCCTTCTATGGTATGAGTGAAAAAGAGGCTATGTTGCATCCCTCCTCTCAAGTTTGAATGTCTGTGAATAAACTATCCCCCTGAGTTTACCCTATTTCGAGGTTGCTATGGGGTTATTAATAAAAAATTGGATCACACCAAAACTGAGGGGCTGGGAAATGCACCACCACTTATAAAGGGAGAATCAAAATCAAAACACCTTTCTATTTACGGACAGGTGGTGAGAGGAGAAATCAGGGCTGTTTAAATTAAGCTCCCTCCTGCCTGTAACAATATCACCTTTATTCAGGTATAATGGACACAAGGCAGCACAGCATTAGCATGTAAGGTCACAAGTAAACTGCTTTATTACAGTTATTTTAATTTCTGTGACATGATCAAAAGGTGATCACATTAAATCTTACAAGAGATGGATTAAAAGTTAATTATTCCAATATACTTTGTATCTCTTTGCATTAATTGTGTTAGAGTGTGAGAAAGGAAAGCATGGGTTTATATATCAGCTTCTTTACAATTACAGAATCTACTTGGATCAGCTTCCGGATTTGGTTTTTGTACACTGCGATGCAATGGCAAATCATGGCTGGAATGGTTGCCTTGCGTTTCTACATAGTTTGTACAGTATTGGATAAAAATGTTCAAATTAACATATTTTTCTGTGCACAGTTTGGCTGACAACTCAGAACCACAGCACCCTGGTAACTGAGACAACAGTCATTCCCTTCCTTCCTGTGAATCCAGAGTACTCATCAACTAGGAATCAGGCAAGTTTTCAGTAAATGCTTCGTTGCTGCGAGCACTGTAAACTTGTAAAAATGGAGGAGCTAGTCTAATGAATTGTCACGTAATCCAGTTGGTACCCGTATGCTTACTGGTATCATAAAAGTCTTAATACTGTGCAAATAAATCAGCTTGTGAAAGAGAAGGAACAGATTAGCATTTAGAAACTCTTGTCAGTTTTACAAAGTTTCCATGCAAAATATGAACTTACTTCCAGATATTACTGGATCTGCTGTATATTACCAACATTTTCCATTCCAAATTTTCAGTATTGAGTATTTTTTTAATCTCTGTCTTAGTTGTTTTCATGTTTCAAGGGGCTGGATTTTGTGTTTCTTGGCGGGGTGCGGAAGGCAGAACTGAGGGGTCGGCTCACTCCTCCCACTGCCCCAGCATGTCCAATTCAGATGGCCAATTAGTGGCCGTCCAGCAGGAATGAGGCCGATAAGAGGAGCAAAGAATGGCTCTGCGCCCAACTGAGTCAGCTCATAGTCACGGAGTCTGCTGCCCCTCATGCAGCAGTGGGGTTATGCCGCAAACAGGAAGTCGGTCACACCTAGAATTGTAAAGGCTCCTGCTCTCAGAATCAGTCTTTAATTTTTTACTGACACAAAAAAAATGTTTTTTTAAAGTCATCATAAAAAAACACAAGATGCCACCTTCCGCAGCAGAATTTGTGGATGCATTCAACCATGTGCCTGGTTCCAGGCCTTTTCTACACTCTTGTGTTTCTTCGTTATAGCTGGCGTAAAAGAGTCCCAAACTTTTTAGTGTCCAATGCCCAATAAATGGAGCGGGCAATGAAAAATTGTGAATGATTTGGTTGTTAACAAGTTTAATAGGTTGATAATTAGTGATTTCAAAATGGTAGACAGGCTGCCAATTTATGCGCCTGTCCGCCTTCCATAATTTGGGAGACTGGTGCGATAACATCATATTGCTGACACGAGCCATTGGGGCCTAAATTTTGTCCAGGTTGGGGAGCAGCCCATCCATTTTATGGAGGTAAATTCCAGTCCTAGATTTTTAATTTGTTGCCTAGAGGAAGCTAATACTTGCTTTTCCATGATGTAAAGTCAGGAAGTTCAGTTTTGGAGATTTTGATTATCACTGTCTCCATTCACAGCATCAGTGCTGCTAAGATGATATGCACAGTTGGACTCTTATCTATACTTTACTCATTATTTTAAATCGCAGGGAAGGCAGAAGCTGGCACGGTTTAATGCTCATGAATTTGCCACCCTAGTCATTGATATTTTAAGTGATGCCAAAAGGAGACAACTAGGGAATCCAATCGCCAGCCCCAAAGGTATGTGTGCTTTTACTTATTTAAAATATATTGACTTTTAAAAAGCATTGCACTGGAGTCTGCATTAAAATGCAGAATCCTAATGTACCATCCCCATTCACTGTGCATGTATCATAAATCCAAAGATCAGTTGCTGGTTACAGTTGGAAAAATTAGCAGAGCTAGCTTCATCATTATTCATCTTTCATTTATTGTGGATCATTGCCAATGACAGGGCGTGTACTGGCTGCCCATTCTGTAACAGCCGTTACTACAAAATATGAGAAGAAAATGCCATATAAGTTGTGAAATGTGTGTTGTCAAAAGAGCAGCTAAGTGAGAATTTTAGAAAGCCGTGATCTAGTCAATTTTAAATGACTGTTGAAACATATGTATCAGTAAGATTTGTTTTGTGATTATCTTCAGCTATCTATTCCTTGTTTAGAATTTAACTTGTTTTTTCATATTTATAATAAAATCAGATGAGACATTTTCAACCTATTTTTATAGCAGTTTAGACTTTATTCAACAGTTTGCTGTTGGAATTCTTGCCATACCATGCTGTATTTTTTATTCAGCAGCATGCTATATATTTCAAATGGCAATGCTGTATACTATGTCTGAACATCATGAATATTTTCTGAAGGAATCATATACCCTTCAAAAAACAATTCAAGTTGACTTACCTGTTTAATTGGAAAATCCTGGACAAAGGAGTTTAGCACTAAAGTTGAAAAAATTAGGGTAGAAAGAAAGACTTGCATTTTTAGCACCTATTACGACCTCAGGATATCCCAAAGCCCTTTACAGCAATAAAGTACTTTATTTTTTGAAGTTTAGTCATTGCTGTAATACAGAAAACGCGGGTGCCAATTTGTGCATCGCAAAGTCCCACAAACAGCAGTGTGATAATGACCAGATAATCTGTTTTAGTGAAGCTGGTTGAGGGATAAGTATTGGCCAGGACACTGGAGAGAACGTGTGCTTCTTTGCAAAAGTGTCCTGAGATCTTTTATGTCCACCTGAGAGTACAGGCATAGGGTGGAATTTTGTTGAGACGTTGTGGGTATGGCTTGCTAGCTGGAGAGCTGGCGAGAGAACCGTGCTACCTCTGAACCACAAGCCAAGGCTAGTGGCAGGCCTTCCCCTGAAACCAAGATGCTGGGGGCAGAAGTCTCATCAGTCTCAGAGACTGGTAGCTCTTGTGCTCAGCAGCGCCACAGGAGGCATTGGCTGCTGCACAAACAATACATATCGGAGCCCCAGGATTGTGGAGCGACCCAGGCCACAGGCAAGTAAGGTGAGGGGGGATTTCACAGAGTGGGGGTCGTTGGCAGAGGAGTGTAAGGAGGTCAGTAACAAGGGCAAGGTGTGGCTCGCAGTGGCCCCTCCCTTTCACCTTTTTCTCAATGTCAAGTTCCTCGATCAGGCACTGAATGCCTTTGATCAAGGACCCCCTCCCAGAGGTGACAAGCTGGCTGCACGGTTTTATCTGTTGTGCGCACTGCATGTCAACAGGCCTGCCTGTCACTGGATTAGTACCGGCAGAGATGGGATGAGGTCCTTAAATGGTCAATAATTGGCCACTTAAGGGCCTCATATAGGTAACAGGGCAAGAAGGTCAACCATGGACCTTCCTGCCCAGAACTTAATTCTGATAGGGGTGGGAAGGTGGCGGGGTTCCAGTATGCTGTCATCTTGCCTAATTACATGTCCTTCCCACTTCCAAGCTCGCCACCAGCGGGAGCACAAGATTCCGCCCACTGTCTCATTTTTAACATCTTATCCAAAGGACAGCACCTCCAAGAGTGCAGCACTGTCTGTACTTAAATGTGAGCTTAGATTTTGTGCTCTAGTCTCTGGAGTAGGTCTTGAATCCATGACCTTCTGACTCAGATGAGAAATGAGAACTGATGAGAAGAGGCGACTGAGTGTTATGGTATGGCAGGTGATAATTGCTTGGCTGACCAAATCCCAAAGGGAAACTTGGCCTAACTATTACAACGCTTTGCAATTTGTATTTTTATTATGAGAAAGTACGTGTACTGAAGTCAGAAGTAAAGTTTCCACTACCACTTTTGGAGCTTTTAAATATTAAATTAAAACATTTATGAACAAAAAAGAAAATTTAAACACAAGATTAGAGTTACACAGTTAAATTTAGCCTTATAACATTTACCAAAAGGTTTCTACTTAGCTAGACTCACACATAAACACCCTTTTCCAGGCAACAGTCCCTATAGATTCTTAATCTATAAAACATCCAGTAATATTACCACAAGGCACCCACTGTTGCTATAAGGGAGGTAATTCACAAGCTTCTCGCTCTCTCTCTCTCTCTCAACATTGGAAATCCAAGGCTTATAACAAAACCTTGCTTTCTGGAACAACCAGACACTTCTCTGGAATGGCTGGAAGCTGCTTCCTTCACAAGACTGTATTCGCATAGCACACTCTTCAAAATCCCAAGGCCACATGGACCCCTCATAAAGCTTTCAATCTTTCCTTAAATATGTCTTCCTCTTCGATCTTTAAACTCATTGTTCCTAACTTCCTTTGGAAGTTAACCTTTCCCAGAATATAAAAATATTTCATGTTGTCTTTATGGCCACCATTTTTGTGAAGAATAAACTAAGTAACTTTGCTTTATTTATGATCTTTGCCAGTTGTACAATGTCCTTTTTTCTCTTTGAAATTCAATAGCTAAAACCTCACTCCTCATTTATCTCCTAATGCAAATTCCTATTCATACTGCATCTACGGGTATGCCATCTTGGCTCATTCATCTCGACTTCAAAAATGCCTGCTTTACACCTAACCCTTTGATGATTTAAACCTTGCAGTCTGACTATCTTTAGTCTAATTAATTTAGACATACACATACACACACACAGCCCGCCACAAGCCTGCTTCAATGTATCAAACACTAATATTGGAAAAATGATATTTTCTTTACACTGTGCCACAGCTGATAATCTAAGCAGACAGGACAAATCAAGAAATAGAGATTGGATGGTGCCAATCTTGAATTTTAAAAGTTTACATACTGTAAGTGGAAAGAAATTGGAGAAGTAAGGAGTTGCACAGATTTGAATTCTGAGGGAAGAATGAGTTGCAGAGATAATTCCTGATTTAAATACAATGAGGAAGCTGGGAGGCACAACCTACCTAGGATGCTGCATTAAGAACAACAAGGAAAGTTTCAGAGGGGCAATGACTATAGAGTTTTTACTTTAAAATAGAGGTAGGCATTAGAATCAGAATTGCACAGTTCAGTCAAAAACAACTAATGACATTTTGGGATCTACCGACAGTTTGTGAAAGGTTAAAATGGGAAGCGTGTTTGGAAGTTAGAAATCCAAGAATGTGAACCACCTATTATGAGCTTTTTCTTGTTTAGTGTCTGAGTGAATAAGAAGTGTCAGACTGCCCATATATGGGGGAAGCATGGAAATCTTGCATAGCCCCGACCAAGACACAGAGTTAAGAAGTTAGTGTTTTGCATTACAGGTGACAATATACTTGTCAGCTTGACAAGAAGATGCGGGAGGACTAAGAAAAGATTAGCTGCAGGAGGAGCAGTTTACTTCATAGTTTGTTGGCATTGTATCCTGGGACATCACACTGCTGTGATATCCCCATCTATTTTTATTGGTTACCTTTGCCACTGATGGTGGGTGAAGGTAATGTTTTCATCCATGAGTCTGTTTGTAAGCAATATATCTCACAAACTAATAGACGGATTTCAACAAAACTAGGTACAAAAGATATGGCCCGAGGAAGAACTGAACAAGAAATTTGAAACCGAGGCTTCCTTAGCCTGATAGCTGTGTTTCACACTGGCTCCTGAATTTACAGACATGTTGAGTAAATGTCTGTTGACTGTGAATGCTGCTAGGACTTGGCCCTCTTTTTGTATTAATCTCATTGTGAAAATTTAATAGAGCAGTTTAATGTGGGGTCAAAATATATCATACTGACTTATTATGGTCTGGAAGATGTGTGCTGTACCACTGCAAATCACATTATCATGTAGTTTTGGAGCTAATACTTATTGTATTGAGGAGTCAAAGGAAAGATTGCCTTAAAGAATGATCCCAAGTCTTAGGGGATGAGTTAGGTGGAAAAATTAGAGAAGCTCAAGCTGTACAGAGGTTAAAGTTGAATCAGATCAAAGTATTAAATGGTATTGATGAGGTAATTAATATTCCAGTTAACTAGTAGAACCAGAGATAACAGTTTCAGTGAAAAGTATATGATAAATGTTTTTAATAGCAAACCAGGGCAAGGATGTTGAGCATTCCAAAATACAGTTGGATGCTGAAAGGATGGGCTTTCTTGGGGAATTGCTCATCCATGATTATTTTAAGAATGATCATAATTCATTTCCCCTATTGCTTGCAGAGAAGTGTGCCATAATACTTAATCAATTGGGAATGAGTTAATGTTTGTTGTCAGGGATTCTATTTCAATTGAACCGTGGACAAAACTGAACTGCAAAGGTGACCGTTACTGAGGAGAGATGCAATTATTGGTCATTATCCAATACATTATATAATCACAGGCATTCTGATACACCCTGATCTTCATACCAGAGATTGCTGTTGTCTGTAGTTGTGTAAAGATTGTTGTGACAAGTTAGTTTTCTTCAATTTTGTTCAGTTTCTTCGTTCTTGGCCCAATCTGTTTGGAAACTGTTCAGTTTCTTTCTCATTAACATAGATAACGTAGAACTTGTACTGAAGAGCGTTAATGATCGTCATGGCAGTGAGAGCCATGACAACGATCAGCCAGATTATGACAGTGTTGCTTCAGATGAAGATACGGACCAGGAACCAACAGTTAAAGCAATCAGAGCAAAGGTACTCTACTGTATCATTTTAATGGAGTTCAAGATAGATGGTGCCCTGATACTAATTGTACTACTCCTGAATCATGTCCAAAATTGACAATGAACATTTAAGTTCCGGTTCATTTCTAAAGTGTATAATGCTATGCATATCGGTGTTATTTGCAAAACATTGCACTTATAAAAGGAAGAAAAGCTAGTTGAGTGTTTTAAATTCAGAATACTCCCCTTTTTCATCAAATCAGACAAGTCACCCCAGACACTTACTTAAAAACAAATTTTGTTATCATGGGAAATTCCAAAGCAGAGTTTCCATCCCTGCTTGGTAGCCCTAGTGATATTGGTTGCTGAAAGCAATCTATCACATCCAACTGCAGCTCCGTTGCAAGCAGCAATGGGTGAGATTTCAGGTGGGCATGAGAGCTATTCCAGAATCATCCAACATCAAGAAGCTGCACTTGGTGTTGCTTTCCAGGATGTGCATATGTACAATCTCTACTGTTCATTGACATGTTGACAACTCAGTCTTTGGCTCTCACAAAACTTCAACAAAGTGGCTATATTTTCAGTGCCATGCATCATCCAGCGACAAGCTTTGTTTGAATTTTTGTTTTTATTTTTGTATAGTTTCATCCATTGTTATAAATCTAACCATTTTGTTTGTGGGCAGTGCCTTGGAGGAATCAACTGATGTACTGTCTTTGAGTTTAAATGGGAGTGATTATAAGGCTGTAATCTCAAGTAGGTTCACATTACTGTGGTAAAACTTCAGATTTTCTTGTCAAAGCTTGATCCAAACCTATTAAATGTGATTACTATTGTTATAATTCAGCAATTGTTTAAAGCTTAAAAAATCCAAATGCTATCTTGCATTTGAATCTGTGCCTTCTGTGTTTTAATGTTTAATGTCATGGTTCCAGTGCCTTTTTGGCAACTTCCTAGCCATTCTACCAGTCAAGTTCAGTAATGAAGGATTTTTAGAGAGATATGAGTAAAAATGATTTTAGGAAAGAGGGAAACTCACTGCAGCTTTAGCCTCCAAAAAATTGATTCTTTTAACCATATCTGCAAAGAATTAGAATTTTGTTCATCAGATACACTTCTTATTGTAGAGCATGGACTCTGACCTGTCAGACGGACCAATTACATTGCAGGAATACATGGAGGTGAAAAATGCACTTAGCGCTTCTGAGGCAAAGATACAGCAGCTAATGAAAGTGAACAGCAACTTGAGTGACGAGCTGCGTTTGATGCAAAAAAAAGTAAGAATAACTTTTTCAGACACTCCTTGAAGAGTTCAGTGTGTTCTGTAACCTGTGGTGAATGGTAAATTTTGAGAGTTAAAGGTCCCAATTATTTTTTTGTAACTTTGTGGATTACTTAAATATGCATTCCATTTTCCTTTTGCCTCTTTATTTGAGGCATTATGATGGTGGGGTTGAGGATTTTTGCCCTAAGTGCAACAGTAAATATCAAGAAAACAGTACCTCAATGTGCTTCAGATTTCTCATTTCTCTTACAAGTTTCATTTTTGTTTCTATCTGCTCATTGAGTTGGACCTGAGCTGGTACTGGTAGAATCTTTGGGTGTCTTGATTCCTTTTGAGAGAGAAAAAAGTGATGCTCTTTTGCTTCTGCCCCCTCCAACCAGCAGCTCGGTATCATTAATTTTCTGCACCATGCATGACTTGGGGGTGGCTGACTTGGTGAAAATTAGGTTAGTTATAGCCATATTTAAGGCTCTGAATACCTGGGTATTACTTTGAGTCTGAAATCAATGCGTTCTTCAACCACAGAATACAATTGTAATGGCTTTTGCTGGCTACCTTAGTGCAAAACTTTCTAGTCAAAATCACCATTGCTTTCCATTGCTGCACTTTTTCCAGAGTCACAGTATCCTTTCTGATGTGGAGAGGGGTGGGTGGGGAGTGGTGTTGGTGGTGGCCCGGGGGGGTTGGGGGGGAATTGAATATGTTATTCTAAATTATATCTTAGAAAAGTCTTGTTTACTCCTCTTACTGTGGTCCTAGTATTATAATGAATGACAAAATCAGACAGCACAGAAGCATGTCATTCAATCTATCGTGCTTATGCCATCTCTTTGAATGAGCTATCCAATTATTCGCACTACCCTGTTCTTTCCCCATAGCTCTGCAATTTCTTTCCCTTTTGAGTACATTGCTAATTCCCTGTGGTTACTATTCAATCTGCTTGCGATACGCTTATAGGCAATGCTTTACAGCCCTGAATCATGATTTCCTTGGCTGCAGCCTCCTGACATAATGCTTGTGCTTTGTGAGAATGGTCACCAATCACTTAACAGTTTTCCTTTCATTTGTCTAAAATTACAAGCCATACTATATCCTATTTCCTTTGTTTTCATCTATGTGTATTATGAAATGTTTGCCTGTATTAAAGACCAACTGCCAATCTTGGGTCCACTTCCCCAACATATGTAAATCCACTTGCAGCAACGTGATGCTTCCATTTATGTCCAACTTTTTTTTTGCTAATCTCTGAACTCTTCTAAGTTACTGACTTTGTTACACAATTTGGTGTTATCGGAACAATTAATTACTATGCTGTATGCCCTCCTCTGTCACATTGAGCATCATGTTCAGGAGAGAACATAATACTGAGCCTGGGGTTGACCTAATTGTGACTGGACCCCTATGGAAAGCTACCTCCTTCAAAATTGTCTTTTATTTACCTACCTTGCCCTAAAATAATGTAGAATAGAAATTATACTTTAATATGTAAAAGTCCGTTTAACCTTTTTTCGCCTTTGCAATTCCAATGTTTCAACACTTCCTTGGAGGGAGAGGTCCTAAAACTGCATACTTATTTTTCCTTTTCAGACTGAATAATAGCAAATAGTTTTGCATTTCTGCCTGGTCCATTCCTGGTTTTACTCTGCAGTAATGAAAAGAAATGAAGGTTCAGAAATGAAAAATATTAGTCTTCAGTGAAATTTTTTTTTACCCTTTTTTGCGGAAAGATTTAGGATTTAAATGTTCTTTTTTAAAACAAAGTACTTCAACACAAGTGTGAAAACATAAGCAATTTGTTAGTCTATCTCAGTAGCCATCCTTCATCTGGTATGTTGGAAGGTCCTTGATCCTGGTTCAGCAGCAGTTCTCTCTTAGGCTGTCCTTTTGGGTTGTGAGCACAGGAAGATTAAACAGAGATAATCGCAAGATTAAACAGAGATAATCGCATACTGGCTTTTTTTAAAAGGAAGAACTGAGATGGCAAACATTTACCAACACTGAAAGTTAGAGTGCAGGAAGTAGATAGGTTTAAACTGAGAAAGGTGGTTCACCAATGTGGTGAGGTGTAGAATGTTCATTTGTACTGTTATGCAAAGGAAATTTGTGCTGATTGGACTAAGTGAGTTTGATCCTAACGATTTCTCTTTATGTTCACTTGCAGTAATTTAAAACTTTAATTTAATATAAGGATGCCTTTTCTCTGTCCACCTTTGAAAAGATTGGAGAGGAGTATGTTGCATAAGGCACAGATATTCAGTTCAACTACTAGGATGTCCTGTCGCTTCATTCCTAGGTTATGCTATTGCATAGTTCCATATTGAGCAGTAAAGGAATAGACCTGAATATTAAGCCTTAGACTACTTTTTAAATTTATCCATGGGTATAAGTGTCACTGTGGAGGCTAACATTTGTTGTCCATCCCTAACTGCCATTGAGAAGATGGTGGTGAGCTGCCTTCTTGAACCGTTGCAGTCCATGTGTTGTAGGTACACACACAGTGCCGTTAGGGAGGGAGTTCCAGGATTTTGACCCAGTGACAGTGAAGGTACAGTGATATGGTTCCAGTCGGGATGATGTGTGACTTGGAGTGGAACTTGCAGGTGATGGTGTTCCCATCCATCTGTGGGCCTTGTCCTTCCAGTTGGTAGAGGTTGAAGGAAACTCTAGTGAAGTGGTACTGCTGTAGCTGAGAAAATTAAAAATGCAAGACCTGAACTAGTAACACCTCACAATGTCACTCCTGCAATTCCCCAAAAGAAGCGAGCAGCGTTCTGTAACATGTTTAGTGTAGAAAAAGAAGCTGTTTTAAAAACCACAAGTAGGCTGATCAGAAAGTGAAATCACAATAGTGATAATTCAATGAGTGGTGATTAAAAATTAATCGTGATCTGACGCAGATATAATCTGTTCAGGGATTTGAAGCTCAGTGGAGAAGGAAATACAATAACCATTTTACAATAGCTGTCAGACAGTAGCAGGATCTGAAATTACAGCATGCATGGTTGAGAGACGTAACGGAAGCTGTTACAGTCTCTGAAGGAGAGGGAGGAGAAACCTGAGCAATTCAGCTCAGTGATTCATGAAAATGTCATAGCAGTCTACAACGAATAGAATGACATTTCCAATACAATGTATTTTTTTAAATTGAATGTGCAGACAACACTAAACCTTCCTTTTCACTTTCTTCTCCCTTGTACAAGAGGGTTGTTGTAATTTGATATTCATTTGTATTGGTAGTCAAAAATTAAACGCAGCCAGAATTCTCTCTGAACTGAAATTTCATCTGCCTTATTCTGCCTCATTAACAAACTAGCGGGTTGGAACTGACATTGTTTAACCCCTGGTAAAATATTTTAAAATGTGCAGTATCCTATTAAGATTGAACAGCCCCCATTGTTCTTTCCGAGTAAAAACAAGTGTTGTAAGACGGAAGATGTTTTTTTAAGTTTTAATTGAACCAACATGATTCCTATCCCTAACATGACCTCCATCCAACTTGAAAACTTTTTTTTTCAGTGTAACCATTAATAAATTAAAGCAAGTTGGCACACATTATTGGAATTGAAATAGTTGCTCTAGAATGGAAAAACTAAAAACAAAACTGGAAAGTCCCAGGTTTGATTGGTCTCTGAGTTAGTTGGATGGCAGCAGAGAATCTGCCATTTTCTAAAACATCACTTGTGAAAGAAAGAACTTGCATTTATATAGTATCTTTTATCTACTCTAGATGTCCCAAAACACTTCATAAAGTATATTAACAGTTATGTGGGTAAATGCAACAGTGAATTTGTGTAACAGGATCCCAGAAATAATAAATATGATGAATGATCAGTTAATCTACTTTTAGAACGTTGGTTGAGGGATGATCTTTGGCTTGAATGCTGGAGAAACTCCTCCTTTAAATGGTGTTAAAGGATCTTTCCACCACCTGAATAGAAAAATGTGGCCTAGATTTAATGAACCATCTGACAATGCAGCATGCTTGCAGTATTACACTGAAGTGTCAGCTTTAACTGTATTGCGTTTTTGTACCCACAAGAAGTGAATAAGGTGAGTGTTACCAGCTGTGCCAAACTGATACTTTAACAGAATTAAATATACCTGGGGCAGCATCTTCCGGTTGGTGAGCAGGGGCGGGGCCCACTCGCCAACGTGTAAAATGATGCGGGGGTACGTCAGGCGTGCGTCCTGACGTCACCCCACGTCATCTAGATTCTCAGTTTGGTGGGCACTCAGCTGAGTCAGGTTTATCAAGGCCATTAAAAACTAATTAAGATGATTAATGGACCTGCCCATGGTGGGCAGGCCGGGAGCCCAGGCGGGCTTCGGAAAAAACATGAAACCTCATCCAAGTTTTCAATGGAATCTGATCCTATAACTCACTTAGCCCCAGGGAGATCTGTGTGCTCTTTCACACACATGCGCGAAAGAGCACACTCCTGGCTGAGGGAATCTCCCCATCTCGCCCACACAGGGAGCACATAGCGCTTCCTGGCGGACATCACGCTGGGCGGGCCTTAATTGGCCCACCAACGTAAAACGGCAGCGCCCCACCCGACTGGGGGTGCCAATCGAAAGGCCGCCCACCTGCTCCTGCATTTCCCCCTAATGGGGCGGGGGGAATATTGCCCCTAGAATTCCTGCTTCTAATTATTTCCCAATGACCCCTATTTGAAAGGGCACACATGCAGATTTTTGGCTCATCTGTAAAGCCCCCAACACCACAATGGGATAGCTGGTCCTCATTGCTATCCTTCACAGGTGAAGGTGGGTGATGTAGGTGAAATGCATGAAGACCTGCACTTTTGGAACCATACTGCATTGAGAGTCAGCAGCCACTTCAGGAGAGTAGGGAGGAAAATGTATTTAAATTTATATAAAAAAGAAAGTGAGAGACTGCAATTCCCCTGGACCCTCCAGCAGTCTTGATCTTAAATCAGTAATTTAAACTTTTGCAAAAGCAAAATACTGTGGATGCTAGAAATCTAAAATAAAAACAAAATGCTGGAAATTCTCGGCTGGTCTGGCAGCACCTACGAAGAGAGAAATAGAGTTGTTTCAAGCCTGTGATCTTTCATCAGAACTGCCAGACCTGCTGAATATTTCCAGCGTTTTGTTTTAATTTAAACTCTTGACTCTGCTGACATCGGCCAGCCAGTGATCTGAGTTACATGGTTTTTGAGTTAGTACTTGAGCCACAGTTAATATGGGGACAGGTCATTTTGTTTTGCTCTGAGAAACAGTGAGCCACTGTCACCTTCATGTTAAAAGATCCATTGTACTATTCAAAGAGGATAAAATTAGTTTTCTCATTGCCCTGGCCATTGTTTATTCCTCAGCCTACAACCAACAGAAGACACTAATAACTGATAATGATCAATTATATCAGCTAACTGATCATTTGTCTAATTGATAATTCTGGGACCATGGGATGGGCAAACTGTTCTGTTAAATAATTCTACCTGTTGTAGCCATACTTAGCTGAAACTGCAATTCTTTCCTCTACCTTCTTTTGACATTTTCTACTGGAGATGAAGAAAAGACCAGGGATCATCAACTTGCATTTACATAGTGCCTTAAAGATGAAAATGTCATTAAGCAGCTGTGGACTTGACGATGTTGGGAAGAAGGGAGGGGGAAGACACACACAGTCAGAGGACCAAAACACCTGGCAGGGAGTATAGGTGGAAGCAGGCTGCAAGGCTGTTAAAGGCTTTTGGTACCAGTAGAGGTTAACAACGATGGGGTTGATAGGTGAGCAGGATTCAGTGCAGAACAAAATATGTAAAGTTGAGTTTTTGTTGAATAAAGAGAGGCATCATTGAATAACTGCTCAGATGGAATCTTATGGCCTTACAAGATATAAATGGAGCCCCAGAGATGTGGAGCAGAAAGACTGCCAAGGTTCATAGGGACAGGAGAAACAGGTGTTAAAGTCCTTAAGACTGTGTGATAAATATTGCTGTTTTTTATTGTAATAAATGTTATAGAACTCCTACAAATTCATATTACACTTCTTTGTTCCATGTAATCAAAGCACTCTTGTGTTACTAAAATCCTTTTTTATAAGAGATTGAAGATAGAATAACTCAAAAGTTAGTACAGTGAAACCTGTAAATTATGGACACTTCAGGGTCTGGCATCAACTGACTTTTTTTAGCAGCTACCTTTATTTTGAAACCTGTCATTGTATGTACTGTGTGTATATAAAAAAAGAGAAAAACACTGCATTCATAGCACTAGAGAAACTAGTCTATCCATGTGATAAAGCCGTGCAAACATTCAACCTCCAGGTGGAACTTATGGTGTTCATGTGCAATTTAGTCCGTGCTTCAGCTCCTCCTACTGAGATATTCATTTGTTTATTTCCTCTATCTGTCTCTCTGACTTTACTTGTTATAGCAAAATTTCATTTATGGCGTGCACAATCCACATTGCAGTAATCGCCAAAATTTGTCCAGCTTTGCTTGGTGCAAGAAAAGATTATTGGCTAAAAAAAAATTTCTTTCAGCTTCAAACGCTGCAGAGTGAAAACACCACCCTCAGGCGGCAGGTCACTACGAATATCTATCAAGTTCCCAACAGTTCAGAATACCCAGGTCCCTCCAATCCTTCGTCCTTAAAACGGCGCCCGTCTGCACGTGGCAGCCGGCCTATGTCCATGTATGAGACTGGCTCTGGTCAGAAACCCTATCTCCCAATTGGGGACGTCACATACCCAGAGGACAGTATTGCAGGACTTCAACCCTTCCCTCAACACGTAAGTAAATCGCCGTCAGCTCTGGTAAGCAACTTGTGCTTTATTTTTCTCCTTTTCCTCTTTGTCCTAAGTTCTGATTTTCTTTTCTAGCTTGCAAAATGCTATCTTGTGATTTTTTTGTCATTTTCTTGTTTTACTCCTTTTTATTGCAAAGCTTTTTTTTAATTATTGAAAAATGCATAATTGAACATAAATGACCCCATTGCATGTTAGCCTTTAAACCTTGTTCCTTTCAATGTTGTTATTCCAAGACTGTTGTGCTAACATCATCATTATACTTGAATTGGAGAGGAATAAGGCCTAAAAGACCTTCACCTAAACTTTTTAACTTTATTTGACCAAATGTTAATAGAGGAAGAAAGAGAATGCCAGCTAGGAGCACTAGGTGGCATACCAGTATTGTACAGGTCAGGCAGCATGTGCGGAGAAGAACAGTTAACACTTCAGGTTGAGGCCACTTCATTAGAACTATTCTGATGAAGGATCGTTGATCTGAAACAGTAACTCCTTTTCTCTCCACAGGTGCTGCCTGACCTGCCGAATTTTCTGGTTTTGTTTCATATTTCCAGCATCTGCAGTATTTTGCTTTTGTACAAGTATTGTACATTAAGCTACATCATGAAGATCCTATTAATTCTGTTCTTGAAACAAGCAGGTTATTTTGGCAGATCAAAGTTTCAGCTGCTCCACGATGATTCAGTTTGTGTATGCACCATGAGGGCAGTGTCGAGTAAATAAGACCAGGCATATCTCTGATTCTATGCCTGGTCTGTGCAAAGTTAGTTATCTCAGCCATCAGTTGGAAAGGTGGAACTCAACTGTATACCTCAGCTGGAGAGGTTTGCTACTCCTGACTGACATTGAGTCAGCATGTTGCAAACTGTACACTGCTTGATAGATCAGAACTGAATTGGGCTTGGCTGTGGTGCTGTCTGTAGATACTTGATACATGGACAGTGATAATTTGAGCAAGGGTTTTGAATCTTTGCCTTCAGAAAGGAAGAGCTGGAAAGGGAGAAAGCCGGCATAAGAAAAATAGTCAAACTTGCACAACTTTGCTTTTAACAATTTAAAATCTTTGAAAATTAAAACGCTCCTAAAATAAGCACTGTGTGTTTAATTACCTTTTTAAATAACCTGATGACACTTTATCATTGAGACTGTTTAGTTTCTCCAGTTTATATAAACATCAGTGTAAAACCTCATTTAATATAACTTAATAATATAATAAACTTAACTATTGCAAGATATTTTTTCCAATTCTGGTAGGTAGTTGCACCATTATGAAAAGTTTATGGTCATGTAGGTGTTACTTTTATTGACAGTCATTCACTGTTCATTTCACGAATCTTGCAGGTTGAATCCCCTCTGTGATCTTGTGTTCTGTTAAACTCACTACATTATTGTGCAAATAGGGAAAGCATTATAGTTGTTGGTACTTTTATTCTTTTTTGCATAGTATAATACATTTGTCATTTTTGAATCTTCAGATATTAAGTTTTATAAAAGCATTCCATTGTTTGTTACTTAGACTGGATGGGGGCTGGTAGGGGTGGTTAGCTTTTTAAAAATGGATTGAGAAAACTGCTTTTATCCGGGCATTGCATTGGGGAATATTGGATTACACTATTCCTTTGATGAGGAAGAACATCTGTAATAGGTTATATAATAAGAAAAATTGTTACCCTAAATGGAATTATGCTAAATCTGGATTATGCCTAATTTGTTTGCCACTCAGGTTGGGCTTGAGATTGGAATATTCATCCCATACTACAAATTTCTTTTCCACAAGCTTTATATAAGAATGATGTGGGTTACACTAAACTTCAATAAGCTACAAAATTATTTGGGTTCAAATACAGAATAACCTGGCATTTACCAACATTAGAATTTTTACTTGATGAAATTCAATACAGAATCTTAAAATCTCCAGCACAGGAGGAGGCCATTGGCCCATCCTATCTGCCAGCTCTTTGAAAGAGCTAACCAATTAGTTGCACTCCCCTGTTCTTTAACCCCAATCCTGCAAATTTTTCTTTTTCACATGTAGATTGGGGTAAAATTATTTTTGTTTCATTAAAAATGCACACATCTTATGCTTTATATTTAATTGCCTTTAAGTTTATAAAATGAAACCTTTCATTGGTAGCGCAGGGTAATATTTGGTTACCATTTGTTCCAAACAACACTGAGGTCCTAATGTTTGAATTGAACCAGACTGAACTGGAGGTAAATGGGTCATTGACTAAATACATCCTCCTGATTTTTTTTTTTTTAGTTCCTAAAATCCCAGCCAGCTGAAAATCACCAAAATGTGTCATTCTTAGTCATTAACTTAACTTCAAGAGTAACATGCAGAATTTTGTTTTCACTGTGAAGTCTTGTTGCTTTTAAATGTCAACTTGTTGATTTATTTTGTTTGTAGGTATGCCAAGTAAAAGCCATAAAACCTGAATTGTACTAAATGTGATTCTTGAATGTGTTGAAAGAAAATTTTGTAAAATAGTTGTAGTTTTTTACATCCTCTGCCCTTCAAATGTGCTAATTTAATCTAAAGACATTGTTACACAATTTGAATGTCCTTGCTTTGTTAATTTGCCATAGACGTACATGCTTTTTTTGAGATCATAAGCATTCTCACAGTAATGGGAAGTCTGCCCTCCTTGGATTTGTTATGCTTAGTGCTCCTGTGGTTTTTTTTGAGATGTTTTGTTTTAAATAGATGAACAAGCATTTTGTTTTTTATTCATCTCAATGTAATGACTCATTTTAAAATAATCCATTCATTAAGTTTTTGTTATTCCAAAAGATATAAATTAAGTGCACTCAGATCAGCCTTTCTACTACCTCCACATTGTCTCCATGCAGCTGATCATTCTAAAGAGGATATTTGTATCAGAATTCCTACAGTTTCTGATTGTTTCGTTGGTTTTCATTTTGTTCTTTGAAATCACTGTTCAGGAACAACCATTTTGTATAGAATCCTGCCTTTGGTTACAGCATGACTTTCCCCATCAATTACATTATAAAGCCAACCATGATGATGCCACAGGATGTTTTTCGACCCTGTTTCTAGCCAAACAAAACAGGGAAGAAATCAATAGATGCCAGTAAATGGGGCTTCATATATCTTTAAGAGCTTTGAGTTAATTCAGAGGAATATACTTCACTTGAGTACATTTGATGGGCAGAACTTTGGTTGGATGACTACTAATTTTTATGCAATATTTTAATTGGCAAAAGTGTTCATATCACTTTTGCAATATTACAAATTCTGCAGGTAAGCATACCAAATAAGGCAGCCTATTCAGTTAAAATGAGTTTTGTTCACTGCGTTTTAAAAACGGTTTGCAATTTTAGTTTTTTTAAAACCCAGTGAAAACATTCAGTTAAAGTCTCTGTATAAAAACTTGGCATACCTATATTTATAATTTGGTTTACAATTCGTGTAGTCACTCTTTTGTTGTGTTTTTCTTATGTTTAATTTTTGCCCGAGTGTTTCTTCTTTCCCCTTTCAGATTGGGAGGAGTGCCTTTGTGACCTCCTCTTCATCTTTACCTTCCTTCCCTTCCACGCTTTCCTGGTCCCGGGATGAGAACACCCGAAGGGTTAAGTACCTTCTCAGTTGGTCTGTACATAGGAGGAGACGGTGACCATCTGCAGTGCCTGTTGTTGCCTCTTTCCCACCTCTTTGCCCTATTTCCTTTCCTTCAACTCTGCATGAATAGTCACTTTCACTGGAGTTTCCTTCACCCACTGCATACTCTGATTATTCTTCTCTGCCTTTCATTTTTATTTTTCAGTTTATTAATCCTGCTTGCTCCCAAACCACAGGTCGCAATGCACACCAAGCTTAATTATCCTTTCAGCCATCAAAGCTTGACCCTTTGCTACAGCACAGGTATTAGATCTCCATTCAAGAGATATTGTCATGCTGCCCTGATGTTTAGTGGGTGAATTCACTCCACTGTGTTGTATTGAGCATATAGAGCAGGCATGTCACAGGTTCGATCTCTGGTCTCTTGTTGAATTAGTTAATTTCAGCTAGAGTACAACTGGCCTCCACCTGGGATAGGAAATGGATCTAAAGGGCCTGAGATCCTGTTTATTAACTGGCATATGTATTTTTATGGGGGTGAGCGTGTTGGGTGATGACTGGATTTAAGCTCAGCTTTGATGCAGGCAAATCACCTGCAGACACTCTGCCTGAGTTCATATGTGAAGAATGGCCACTTGGGCAAGGTACTGAAGCGCTACTTGAGCCCATGGAGCCATACACCACATTCAAGAAGGGATGTGAGAAATTTGAATAAGAAACTTTCAGTATAATTATAGTGGCTATAATTTTTTCTTCCCAATTTTCTCCCCTCCTCGCTCCTGCAGGCACTGATTCCTTGATGTCGTATGATTCCATGAGCACTGGTCGCTTTTTAGTACCTCATATGGCCATTTTACATGTGTAAGCCTTGACGTTGAACATTGGCAAGCATCGCAGCCAAATCAATCCTGTCATTACCCAAAGTCCACACTTCAAACATGGATCGCTGGATATTGATCAGAAGCAAGAACCTTAGCTGGTACCAAATCCAGACACTGAGGACACTTATAGCACCCAAACTCCATGCTGGCTGAGATCAGCTAAATCGTAGTTCAGGGTTAGAACGGGCATGATCTGAGTTTATATGTCTCTCTACGCACTGGATTAACACACACAGCCATCAGAGGAGCCCAGCTGTAATGGTTTACTCTTGCAAAGAGTGATGCAAAGGGGGAAATAACATTGAGTCATTTATACCAAATATTCTAATTTGGCAATTGATGGCTAAATTTGAAAGGATAATGTGTGTTTATAAAAAAAATAAAGGATATGTTCCTGGTGGCATACATGTGACATTCTGAAATTAAAGATTAAAACATATTGTCTTAAATTAATGCAGGGTACAGATTTTCTGTGTTCAACATTCCTTTTCCACCCCCATAATCTAACTTGGAAAATCTGATGTACTTTTTCAATGGGTTAAAATTAAAACAAAAAATTCCATTTTCTATTGCAATGCTACGTAGTGTATGCATATATGTGAATTGGGATCTTCATGCAACTTGGTTGCTGTACCATGAGGTGAAAGCTTTCAGAAGAAGATCACAGTTGACTTCAAAAGCTTGCTCCATTTTCTAATTATGCTTCCATCACTAAGGAGTTTTTGGACTTCAGTATTGCTTTAAATGAACTGTGACTGGCTGCTAGTGGAACAGAAGGAGCCCTTAAAATAGTGCCAATTATTTATCTACCAAAGATTTCATGGTCCAGTAGCCTAGTCATGGTGATTGTGGCATCTTAAACCAGAGGGGTAACCATCATCTGTGCTGGCCTTATGCAATGCTCCATTCCAATATGGGAAGAGCCTTGTAGCAATTGAGTTGCCATTGGCTACAGGGATCCACAAAATCTCCAAGCAGATGCCTGGATGAACTAATTTTTTTCTGTTAAAATATAATCTATCTAGACAATCATTCTTGGGCAGCCTATTACTGTAAAGATGGTACCAGCCACAGTTTCATTAGCATCCTGCCTTGAGCATGGTCTGATTTATCTCACATTGTAGCATGTATTCACTCTTAAGTCTACTGATTTTAAAACTAAAATAAACTTTCTTCTTCCAAAGTCAGATTGTCCATTTTTTAAAAATAAATTACGTGAATGGAAAGCTGATTCATGTTAAATGTTTTTCTGTCATGTGCTAGAACAATGTGTTACTTACGAACTGCTAATTTTGTTGAATTTCATAACTGAGTTTCAAATAAAATTTTGCTATATACAAACCTAAGAGAAATATGGATACACTTAAGTGACTGGTAGTCCAGCTATAAATATCTTAGTTTAACTGTATCTTTCTCTTCAAAAAGATTGTTTGAATTCAACTGGAATGAGAAGATTACTTGCATTTATAAAAAAGCTGATTAAAATAACATCTGTCATAATTAAGAGGGTCTAAACTAATTATACAAATATGAAGTGAGGGTTAAAATGTGAGACATGATTCTTAAAATTGGCTCTCTCATGAGGGCAATGTAATCTTCAAGCTGGGCATTATTTTTAACCTTGCCCATTTGCCCCCCCACCCCCCCCCAACCGTTCCCCAGTCTTTAGAATCTCCTCCAGTCCCGCAGTCCTCTGTGATATCTGTGCTCCTCCAGTTTGGATCCTTGAGCACCCCAATTTTAATTGCTTTACAATTAGCAGCTGTGCCTTTAGCTGCCAAGGCCCTAAGCTCTGAAGTTACCCTCCTTTCCTCCTTTAAGAAGCTCCTTAAAATCTACATCTGCTCAAATATCTCTTGATGTGGCTCAGTGTCAAATTTTGTTTAATAACACTCCTCTGAAGTCCCTTGGGATGTTTTACTTTGTTAAAATTGCCAATTAAAATTGCCAAATAAATGCAAGTTGACGTTCAGTTGCTGCATTTTTGGCCTTCATTGTCTCAAGTTCATAAGAATCTGCTTTTAATGGGGATCATTTGTACTCTGTAACTGCAATGCATAACCTTTATCAGGATATTTTCTGTTGAGAAATATACTACTTTCAAACACTTTCTCTAGATTATGGTGTACACAATAGACCCCCGGAGTGCGATTAAAAATCATGGTAGGCACAAGAAGCAAAGACTCCCTTTTACCACACTACCTTCCTTCTTTTTCTTCCCCCCCCCACAACCCCTCATGTCAAAATATGTTCAAATGGCAACACAGCAAAACTTGGTTCAAAAGACTTGCAAATAATTTTATTTCAAATTTATAATTTGGGAATGACAAATGGCGTTCTTCTTTTTAAGCATAAATGCAATTGCTTTAATATTGATTAGTTATTAACCCTGGCTGCATTTTTTGTGTTACTGACATCAAACATTTTGCATTTCCTTTTTAGTTTCTGTCTGAATCAAGATTGACAACTATTAGGTGATATACGATCTATTTGAACACTTGAGGAGTTACTATGCTTTTTGTATCTTGGGATCTGTTTTAACTTCTTTAGGCATCAAAGCTCGAGAAACAGAACAGCATGCCGGACAGTGACTACGATAACACAGCAACCGACTTGGAACCAGATGAGGCTGGGTATGAATTAATTATAGCACAATAAGGCACAGAGAAGGTCCGCACGATTACCTATATAGAATTCAAAATGGCTTAGAAATAATGTTCAAACCCCATGTGTTACTGCTTTGAAATTCACCCTCTGAATAATCATCTTAATAATTTAATAGCTATGGTAATTGACTTGAAGGACAGCTTCTTGGGATGTGTTTGGAGTGGGTATAATGAATACATTTATGAAGTACCCATATGAATCATACTGCAAAGATATGAATTTTCAGCTTTTAGTCTAGTGGGAAATTCCATTGAATCACTAATAGCACTTGCCACAAGATCTTTTGGCTTGGTGTCCATTTAATAATTTTAAAAAATAGAATATGTTCAGAACATATGGTATCCAGAAGGTGACACAACATTAAAATGAGAATGGAGTTCTGATAACAAGTAAAAACGTACAGTGGCTTAAGCTACTAATTGTCAAATGTCTGAAATAATGGTGGATACACATTTTTATCTTGTGTTGTCTAGGTTTCCCTCGGTTTCCATTTATGTATTTTTTAACATTATTATAGTGTGGTGTATTGTATCAGTGCCATAGGCTGTCAGTTTGCATGCATTTATCAGCAAATTAAGTTCTAGGTTGTGATCTAAGAGCAACAGTTGGAGACTCGGCTGCATCCCGTTGGAAAAGGAGAGAGAATCTGAGGAAGTGGTATCCTGTGATTTACTATTCTTGTATGCTTCTTCAAATTTAGTGATATTGATTGAAGCCTGAGGAACACCATGCCACCTACAAGACTAGGAAGGAACAGAGTAGAAAATCTGCCTTTTGTTTTTATGCAGAGAGAGCAGCATCTGGATATATTTACTCACAACAATGGCTAATCAATATTTTTGGGCAAGCTATTTCCTTAATGATGGTGGTTAAACATTACTCTGAATTGATTTGACTTTTCAGTGCTGGAATGTTTTCAAGAGAGAGAATTTTATGGAAATAAAGATGATGTACTTAGTGTGAAGATACCAGTAGAATGTCACTCATGCAGCTGTTAAAGACAGAAGTAAACGCATTTTTAAAAGCTGAAAAAAATTGTTAGTACTTTACAGAATTATCTTCAGCCTGGTTAAGCACTTCTAAAAGCTGTCAGTCCTATATAATGCAACTATTATGTTTTGAAGTAGTCTGGAATAAAAATGACCCAATCTCCATGCCTCCAGAGCAAGAAACACCCTCTCAGAATGTATTTATTTGCTGCCTTGGAAAGACCAAGCAGTGTTGCTGGCAAGGCTAAAGGTTTAACATTGGAGGCCTGTATGGACTGCTGTCTTGACATCTGGGAAAGGTCCGGGCCCAGTATGAAATGATGCAGAATCATACTATTCATAATATAAATGGAATGTTGTTATCCTTTTGAAACAAGTGTTCTCTTACTTTTCACCCAAAAATTATTGAGAGTAATTTTAACATTGAAAGGTGATCAGTATATTTGAGTTCCTACCTGTAAGAGGACAGTATAATTCTCAATCAAATTAAATTACCTGTTTGTTTCTTTTTGCCTAATGTAAGCTCTTGCCGAAAGGGTAAGCTAAAAAGCATAGGACGGCATGAAGAGAACCTTATGCTGGAGCTAGACAATCCAGATGCAGAACCAGACTCCACACTCCCAAGCACGGAGGATGTAATTCGGAAAACAGAACAAATCACCAAAAACATTCAGGAACTGCTGCGAGCTGCACAGGAAAACAAGCATGACAGGTAAAACTTTATTTTTTAGTTCTTATTTTGCATGGATTTTTTATGCACCAGTAACATACGAGGTTAACCAGATGGTAGAGACATAGAGATGGATGTCACAAAGTGTACATGTGGATGCTGTTACATTAGCTACAGATGATGTTGATGAAAAGGCAGAGGGGGCCAACGATGTCCTTGGGAATTCAGGTTGTAATGGTTCGAGAATGAGAAGAGCTTTACTCAGGGTACTCTGACCGTGATCATATAGGTAAGAGTGGAACCAAGTGAGGGCAGTCCCAGTGAGCTGGACTGCAGAGATGTTGGAGAACAATGTCTGTGGTCAACCATATCAAAGGCAGCTAAGATGTCAAGGGGAGAGAATGTACTAGAGTCATAGAGGATATTATCTGTGAATTTAATTGGCTCCAATCGGGTCCTACGTCAGAGCAGAAATTTAATTGCAGAGATTCAAATGGAATTGTAGGAAAGTTGGGCAAGGATTTGGGAGGCAACAATCCATTCAAGGACATTGGAGAGGAAAGTGAGGTTGGAGATGGGGCAGTAAGACAAAAGGGGTCATCGGTTTTTTTTTGAGGAGATAGGGTGAAGGGATGGCATAGTGGATGATGATGATGGTGATGGCCACCACCAACAGAAAGGTCACTTTCATCTCATCAGCCTGGACTGGATTTGAACCTAGATCCCACAGTGAAAGCAGTGTCTTTCCCACTGTGCCATCCTGTTCTTTGATTTTTTATTTTTAGTTGAGATATTTGTGAGTATCACAAGACTGTAACCAAATTATTGTGTTTGTATAATGGCACAAGTTAATGTTACTTAACCCCTTAGGATTTGGCTGTAGTCTAAGCATCTCCTATATATCTTGTATATCATCGTGAAAATGGAAGTTTTTAAAATTCATTTCTGGGATGTGGGCATTTTGCTTGTGCAAATGCAGTATCTAAGTTTCAACTCCGTGATCCCACTAGATGTATTTTGTGATTTGACAGCTCTCTAAATGGTACAAAGGGATATTTTTGCAACTTACAGTATTGGGAGCTATTATTGTCATCACACCTCCCTTTAATCATCCAGTTCTGTGCACAATTGTTGTTTTGTGAATTTCTTTGCTTTGTGATTTTTTTTTCCAATTTTCTTCCCCCTCCTTCGCTGGAGGTGCTGATTAGTGTTAATAAGCCCAGCAGTACTGACAGCCATCCAGTACTTTGCCCAAATGAACACTTTTTGTGCATTGTTCTTCTTTTCAAACTTTGTGGTGTTCTGGGCTTTAGGCCTTAAACTTTCACTTGGGCCTTTCAACATTATTTTTAATAAAATCTTCGCATAAATCCAAACACCAATTTGATTGCAGAAAGCCTGATACTAGCATGTATTTGCAGTTCTAGCACAGGCATGTATCTGTTTATTTCTCACTTCTTTCCTGAAAGTGATGCCTCCTTGCTGAGTTGTGCTACCACAGTCCACTTCTATTGCCTCACCCAAGTGACCATTATTCACATCTCAGTCGTGTAAGTGAGAATTGTTTAGAAATTTGGCCACCAAAGCCAAGCCAGATGCTGCCCACAGGTGCACATACTCCAGCAGAGATCACTGGACACTTAGCAGGAAGGGGAATTTCCTCCCCCCCTAAGGGTTGAACCTGAGATCTCATGGACGCTCATTCATCTAGTCACTAGATAATCTTGCTGAGCCATTAGGCAAGCTCTATGGATAATTTTTTTTTCTGTTCTTTTTGGCCCAGGAATGCAGAGGTAACTATACGTATCCCCACAGCACACCCCAACTAAGATCAATGTAGCCAGGGTTCAAACCTTGGATTGTCCTGGTTTATGTGGCTTATTTCCACACCATATTGGACATTTATGCACCAACTCATCAAAAAATATCAAGAGTCTTCATGATATCAGAGAATACTGACTTGGAGGACTTACTGAACCCAATAGGCTGAGGAAACTAAATTATTAGTTTCACTAAACATGTGATACTCTATTTTTGGCACAAAAAGCGTGTGCATAAACTAGCATTCTAGCCCCTCCTACATTAGATGCCCATCTTTTCTTCCTGGAATTTGTTCTGTCCTACAAAGTCGACTAACTGAGCAATGATGTGAAAAGTCTGTAATGTGTTTACATGCAGCCATAGATATGTTTTGATCCGTTGCAGTGTCCTTTTTTCAGAAGTCTACATTCACCATTCTCATTTGTTATTAAAGCAGTTTAAGAAACATTCAAACAAAATGGAAAAATAAAAAGGAAATAGGTCTGAATCTACCACTAAGTTTGCAGTATGTATGTGGATATATTGGAATTGTCAGACTAGTGTGCATTCTGCTATTTGCTAGTCCACACTGTTTTCATTTGAAGTCTTTCATTTTAATTTCATTCCACTTGTAGTTTGATTTCATCTGTGCAATCACTTCTTTCTTTTTCTCTCCCTTTCTCTTCCCTTTCTGCTTCCGATCCTTATTTTTCCCTCCGTTCCAGCAGACAGATTGAACGGGAGAGCCTGCGCAAATTCAGGCACAGCCTTGGCTGTTTCAGTACATTGGTTCTGCGCGCCGACAAAACTTCCCTTCAGCCTCTGACCCTGCAGCAGCAGCCTGACCCTGCCACCTGGTACTCTGACCTCTGTCTCTGCCTCCCAGGCACTCCATCTTTTCTCTTCTTCCCTGCATGATTGTCACTGCGGGTTTGTTAACAGAAGTAATGAGTCTAGTGGAAAGAAAATGAAATCCAGTGGCCGCTACAGAAATAGTGCACACAAACTTAACAATGGCCAGAAATTGCAAAATAATTAGTTTCTTGCATTTGCAAATTGAGTTGGCAATACATTAAAAATAGTAACGGTTATATGCATTATAATGGATAAAAAGGTAGCCTCTCTGGCTTTAGCTTTCCACTGATTCAGTTCATAAGTTCAGTGCATAGAATGTAACAAGCCATGCAAAAAGAAAGTTCCAGAGCTAGGTCTCTGGTCTGTACTGACTTAGCTTATCTCAGTTAAAATGGTTACCAGGGCTCTGAGCAAGCAAGAAACAAAAGCAGCCATGATATTCACCCCTAATTGCATCCAGTGGCCTCTGCTAGGAAGTGTCTATGTGTGAACGTCAGGTGAGGACAGAATGTGATTTAGCTGTGATGTCCTTGAGAACTGATGTCACTGTCGAGGTTAAAAATGGCCACTTCTGTGAAGTGACAGTGTATGCCAAGAGGTGTTTTTTTACATGAATACTTTTGGCTGTTGGTTACTGTTGATCAAAGTGATTTATTTCCAGCATGGATCACATGTTGTCATGGAGTGTGCCTTCAATGTGTTGGTATTGCCTGTACACCAGACACCCATGTGGCCAACTCTCCAGAATCAAAAATGAGTCACCAAAATCCTTTTGTTAAGGGAGTAGCCTCTGAAAGCCATACTGTAGTTTTGTGACTTCCTAGAAACAAGACCTGGCGCTTAATTTAAAAGTGTGCGCCTCCCTGATGACTTAGTGGGTAAATGGACTGTCTGGTATGGTATTAAATCATACAGAATTGGAAAATCCCAGGTTGGATCCCGTCTGTGTTAAGTTATCTCATCTCAGCCATGATAACGTTCAACTGACCTCTTGCCCACTTAGTTAGGGGAAGGGGGCAATTTCAACTAGAGTTCAGTGTTCATGCTGGATACATCACAAGTGGATGTCAGATGAGAAAATGATCAATGCTCCTTTGCCAAATAGCTTCCTATACTTTATTCATATTTGCACATGAAGAATGGCTACATGAGTGAAGTGTTGCAGGGACCCAACAGCAATATTTTGTATTTTATGGGGGGAAGAAAAGAAGTAAAATTCTCATGTAAAATAACATTTCATTATTCCTAAAATTAACAGATTTATTTAAATAAATTTTACAATGTATGTAACTCCTGCCAATCATTAATGTCCCTCCTAACATTTTCCAAATGTTGACATCATGAGTAATTACCAGCACTACCTAGAATATAGATGCTTTTGGATTGGCCTTTTAATGCACTGCTTACATATATCCTGTGCTGGTAACATCTTTTTAGTCCAAAAGCCGAAGGACTGTTTAATCTGCTAGCTGTGATTGTGATTAGTTTTGCCTTCTGGGAGAGACGCCAAGTAGATGGAATGAAAGCTGATTGATTCCAATGTGGCCTATACTGAGTCAAATCCCTCTTGCTGGATGACATGAAACTTGTGTGGAATTCTGCGGCTATCTGCTCTGTTTTCTCCATTGCATGAGTTGAGGCTAAAGATTGGATTTGGGTGAACAGGGTAATGATTTCAGAAATCAATTGCAAAAATTAATGGAAAACCGTTCAGGTCAGAATCAGTACATTTCATTTCTTTGACACCCTATTGTTTGAAAAACTTGAACTTTTCATCAGCCCTCTGTGTCTGTTTACCAAGTCCACTCTCATTACATATAGGGGTGGTGAAGTTGGGCTTTTGATTTATTTCGTTCTTTGCTATAGATTTTACATTTCCCTGTACCAGTTGTTGTAGACTTGACACGTCACCATTTTTTACCATATCAATGAAAATTTTTTTTGCATTTGTTCGTAAGATGTTGGTGTCGCTGGCTAGGCCAGCATTTATTGCCATCCCTAATTGCCCTTGTTCAGAGGGCATTTAAGAGTCAACCACATTGTTGGTTGAAGTCACTTGTAGACTAGACCAGGTAAGGACTGCAGATTTCCTTTTCTAAAGGACATCAGTGAACCAGATGGGTTTTTATGACAATTGGCAATGGTTTCATGGTCATATCAGACTTTTGATTCCAGATTACTGTTGAATTCAGATTTCACCATCTACCATGGTAGGATTCAAACCCAGGTCCCCAGAGCATTAACCTGGGCCTCTGGAACACTAGTCCAGTGATAAAACCATTGTGCCACTCAAAAAGTTCAAAATATTGCTAATTCCTGGTCTTCCAGGAAGAAGTGGAAGCCTGCTTCATGTCCACAGCCCTTTCCATGGTGCGATCCTGGTGTCTTAGCTATGCTGTTCAGATGGCACTGAGTGAAGGCCAAGTGCTCCTCCCCAGGGGGAGGCAAATCATTCTATTCCATTATGGTATGCTGGTTTTACAGCAGTACGTAGAAGTCACTATCCATCTATTTGGCTAGAGAATGGTGAATGTCTAAAGGGAAAAGTGGAGAAAAGTTTATTTTAGTAAGCTCAAATTCATCACAAATATTAAACAACACTTAACTAATCAGACAAATTAATTTTGATGCATAATTTTTATTTGTAATATATTTTATTCCTACAACTCTTAGTGCAATAACTTACATTGACACTGAACTGCAAATTGATTATCTGCTATCTTTAGGATGGTCATTTGGCTGAGGTATCATAAGGTTATTGGTAGTTGTATCAAATGAACACCAACAAAGTGTTAATCATGCATTCAGGAGAGAAAGTTGATAGAGATGTAGGAAAATATTGTTCTGCTTCTGTTGATGGTTATGCCCTATTACTGGGATAATGTTATGCATATTTTGCAATATTTTGAGAGAGATTTTTAACTGAGTTAGATTTCAATGTTGCACAGGTGAGCCTGGTTTAAGTGAACCCTAAGAAAGTTGATTCCATAAAGGGTCTTACTTGGGATACGGATGGGAGGGGCAGATGTGATCAAGCATTTTCATGTTGGAATATGGTTCTGTGGGATCTTGTAGCTTGAACAACTGTCCATTCTTCATGTGAATCTAGGATACAAGCATTGACAAGGGAAGGGCATCGCAAGCATGCTTAATCCTGTCCTCACCTGACGTATAAAAATGAAAACTATCCAGCAAATGTGACTGGATAGCAATCTAGAACTCTCACCAAAAAATACTCAGACCAGTTGTAATGTCCCAGATATTGCCCTGGATGAGGTCGACTAACTCTACACAGTCTTGTATATTGGGACCAAACTGACCATACAAAGGAAGTGTCACACATCGAGTCATTTACTCATAAATAAAAACAAAAAAACTGCGGACACTGGAAATCCAAAACAAAAACAGAATTACCTGGAAAAACTCAGCAGGTCTGGCAGCATCGGCGGAGAAGAGTCATTTACTCACCAAGCTTTTAGAGAACCCAATACCATTGTTAGCAGAAGAGGTTTAAAAGTATGTGAGTGTTCATCCTAATTAGAAAGTGGATATTGATACAAAGTCCATTGCCACAATTTCAGCAAATATATATCTCAGAGGCAATGCCCAAACTTTCTGCCTTCATGTACCATTCATGGATATATCATGGGGTCTTGTCCACAAGTTTAAATCAACGTTCCTTTAATTTAAGCCATAGGTACTAACAATGTTCTCATCCTAAGATTTATCCACCAGTGAGGCAACAGCATTAAGAACAGCCATTTCCAAACCTCCAGATGTACAAAATTCAATCAGTACAGACCATTTATTAAGAAATTTAAACACAATTAAACGTGTATGAGGTGGGCTTTGTGGGCCCGTTTATCTGAGGGCCAGATTGGACACCCTGCCGTAGAGAATCATTGGCATTGCATGTCCCATCTCAATCCCTGGTATAATTTGTTCAGTGGCATACTATTAGTGTAGACTTGCTTGAATGTTGCTTTAACTCCAATCACACACCAGTATATTAATTGAGTGATTAATGGTTTCTCTTTTTCCCCTTTTCCCTGTTTTACCCTCTGCTGTTTTACTATTTCACCCGTTAGCTTTATGCCCTGCTCGGAAAGGATACATGTTGCTGTAGCTGAGATGGCAGCTCTTTTCCCAAAGGTGAGTCATTTTTAAAAAAATATTTGGTTTCCCTGTTTTCTTTGAACAAAAACCTTGTACTTCAACTGATGTCGAGTTTGTGTGAAACTCAGTGTGAATTTCTTCAATTTGGAAAATAAAATTAAGTTATTAGATCAAAAAGGTTAAAGTGTTCATTAATTCTAAAAAGTTAAGTCTTCAAGCAAGCAAAATGATTGGTTTGAAGACATAAGCTGCTAGCTCAGGTTGTAAAGGAAAAGAGTAGCATGAGTCTAGTGAAAGCTGTGGAAAGTTGGGGATCTGAAAGGTCACTCATTCCATCCCTTTAGGATGTTGTAGGACAACCTGTATGTACTATATCTACTGTCTCCTGGTGAGAGCTCAAATTATTGTTTATAAGTGGCTCCACAATGTCACACCTGGCGATGAAATACTGAACAAAGACAGCCTTCTTTGGCAAGCTCATTGATCCGATACAAAGCCAGGAAAGTCTGCAAATAGTTCAGAGTACCTTTAGTGGTTGACCTGCCGGCATGACTACTAATCAAACATGGAGTGACAAATCTGCGACTGGGAGTTGATACTGCTCCCACTTGGTACCAGGTAAATCCTGCAAGCTAATGCCTTGATTGATAGACTGGTTTTGACAGTAAAGCAGTGACAAATTTACTGGTGCTCTGTCTAGTAGGCTGTGTGGCTGTAGTCTAGTTGATTAAATTCCAGAACTACTACTGCCAACTTGTCCTCTGGATTTAGGTTAGTGTGATGTCTTTCTTAGAGGAGAATGTACTCTCCACATAAAAGGAAAATATGCAAATGTTGAAATCAAAACAAAATGCTGGAAATACTCAGCAGATCAAGTAGCGCATGTAGAGGGAGAAATGGAATTATCATTTCAAGTTGATGACCTTTCATCTAAACTGGAAAATATTAGAGATGCAAGAGCTTTTGAGTAAGTACAGAGGCAAGGGAAGAAAGAACAAGAGGGAATGTCCGTGATAGGGTGGAAGGAAGGGCAGATTAAATGACAAAATGGATAATGGTGCAAGCCAAAAGAGGGTGGTTAGAGGACAAGAAAATATACAAAAGATGGATCTAGAGGGTCTGAAAATGACATAACCAGGATCATTGCCAGCAATTGCTATCTGAAGAAATGGGAGCAGTAGTTATGATCTGAAATTGTTGAACTCAAGTGTCAAGTCCAGAAGTCTGTAAAATGCCTAGTTGCAAAATATGGTGCTGTTGACTGAACTTCATTAGGGCAGTTTAAGAGGCCAAGGACACAGAGGTCAGAGTGAGAATGGGGTGGTGAATTAAAATGACAGACAACTGGAGGCTCTAAGTCACACTTGCAAGCTGAGCAGAGTTGTTCTGCAAAGTAATCAACATATCTGCATTTGGTTTCCCCACTGTAGGAGATTGCATCATGAACAGCAAGTTCAGTAGACCAATTTCAATTAAGTCCAACTCCTACCCATTCTCTTCTCCACCCCCCACCCCCCCACCACCACCACCAACCTACTCTTCTTTCCTTGTCTCTATAATTGCTTAAAACCTGATACCTGTTCTAGCTTTTTCCTATTCTAATGAAAGGTCATCGACCTGAAACGTTAATATGATCACTACCTGTGTGTACTTCTTCATAACTTGGTGTGGAGATTCTTAAATATGGCCAATAATTTCTTTGCATATCAGAAGCCCAACTGTTCAAAATAAAGTTATTATATATCCCAGTATTGTGTCAGATTTTTTTTGTCATATTCTCTGGACTTTGAAAACAATGGCCAACATTTTCCAGCCCTGCTGTGGTGAGCCTGCTGCGGAGGATGCAGTGGCCCAGCCAAAAGTCAATTGACTTTAGGTGGGACCGGACGACCCCAGCGGTGGATGGGGCAGGAAAATCCTGTAGAGTGTATATTTTTCGCTTGTGTGGATGGTAACAAATAAAGAATGCTTCTCTCTGTGTAGAAACCTCGTTCAGAGATGGTTCGGGCTTCACTGAGGCTATTAACTTCTAGCGCATACAGACTCCAGTCAGAATGCAAGAAAGCACTGCCTGCAGAGCCCAGTCCCGTAACTGACATCCAACTGGTGACACAGCAAGTGATCC
Source organism: Carcharodon carcharias (assembly GCF_017639515.1). Taxonomy (NCBI): domain Eukaryota; kingdom Metazoa; phylum Chordata; class Chondrichthyes; order Lamniformes; family Lamnidae; genus Carcharodon; species Carcharodon carcharias. Next base: position 18,131,917 of record NC_054479.1, on the reverse strand, counting down.
AGTGTGCATATGATATTGCCAAGGCAGCCAAACAACTTGTTACTATAACAACAAAAGAAAACAATAACTAATTAGTTTTTTCCTTTTTTATTTACAACATTTTTTTTATATAAAAGAAAACTGTTCTGGATATGTACCAGCATTGCTCTGGGCTTTCTGTCAGTATTATGTTTGCATGCTTTTTAATAACGTTATTTACAATTTTTGAATATTAAAATAATCTTCCTTCTGCCTATATGTTTGCAGCAGAGTTATATTATTTTTTCTGGGTGCTATTTTCATTGTTTGACCTCAACACCCGCTGGCAAGATATTGCTCTCTGGGAGTTAAAGCAGGCAGACAACAACTGGTTAGAATTGTGCATATAACTGAAGTGTAGTGATAAGAGCAGAAATATGTAGAAACTTAAACTTCATTTCTTCCGCCATTATAAAGGTCAGCAGTATTTCCTAAATAATGCAAAGTCAGGGGAAATATTGTTTAAAGTTGTTGCATTGGCTGTGGGGGAGGCGGTGGAGAAAGGAGTTTTTTTATTCACCAAAGCTATAAATAAGATTTTAATTATTGAGAAAACTTGTTAATGGTACAAGACCCTTAGTGAGGGAAATAAACTCAAGTTGCAATGGATATGGTAAAGGGCAGGGAAAATCAGTACGTATTGGATAGGTGATGTCAAACTTGGGTTTAGAAAGTCTTCAGATTGTATAAAGGAGAGGGATTAAAATCGGGTATTAGGCTGCAGTTGAAGGGCTGCAATGCTAAAACTACCTGCGGTTATGAAAGTGACCAGAAATTTTAGCTGAAACCAAAAGACTGAAAGGTATTGCTGAGCACTTGTTTTTTTTAATCGAATGGAGAAACTTGAAATGAGTGTTACCTGAAGTGGAAATAAAACTGCAGGACTATGGGGAAAAAACCAAGGGAGTGGGACTAATTAGGTAGCCCTTTCAAAGAGCCAGCACAGATACAATGGGCTGAATTGTACGGCACAGAAGCAGACCATTCAAAAAGTTATGAAATATTTACAGAGAATAGGTCCATATTTACTTAGCTTTAGTAAGTGAGCCACATCAAAGTTTTTAAAAAGTCACGTACTTTGCTCTGTCAGCAGGAAATTGTCTGAGTTCTTTATAATGGCATACTGTTTTTAGTTTTTCTTAGTGCTTCAAAAGAGCATTAGAATTTCTTAAATAATAGCTAATGAATTCTCTTGTACGTAAATAGTTTTAACCAAGCTCCTTCGTTCAGCCACATGCACAAATTTTAAACCAGGGGCTGTATAAATCAGTAAAATCAGATTGGTCAAAGTGTAATTGATTTAAAAGCTGTACTAATCATTGTTTTATGCAAATTGCATCTCAATATTACAGCTTGTGAGCTACATGACTGACAGCATTGTATTTATGCAATGTGTAACCAACCCTTAAGATTAATTATGCTTTTTCTGTGGAAGGTATTTTGCATTTTCATGTCTTGCTCGTGTATGCAGAAGCTATTTATCATCAATCCTTAGCCTGTTGTTGTACAGCATTTTTGGTCAGTTAATTCTAAGGAAGATCATCTACTTTTCATCGCTAAACCTTTAATGTTAACAAATTTGTGAAATGGTCAGCAAATTGTAGTGAAACTTATAATCTAATACTTTTTGCATTAAATTCCCATTTCTGTGAAACTGTCTCTCTCAGTCAGCTGCAGTGTTTAGAACCCTTCAGGCATGGGTTTTTAACCTGTTGATGTAGAACCCATAACAGATGAGACTAGCACAACCTCGTTTGGCCTGGTGCAGCTATGACTTCCAATTCTCCTTGATGGCAAGTGAATTAGCAGATGGAGGAATGGTGAAGTTACCAAATTTTTATGCAAGTGATTTTGAAATGGTTAAACTGGGCATCCCAGTCAACTTTGTATTGATGATTGAATCACACCTAGACTAATGCAATGCAAAATATGGTGTGGATTTGAACTGGCAGGACCAGTCCAGAAGTGCACTTCCTGCCAGCAACTCAGAGTGTCATTGCTAGCAGCTATGAGGGGGTGGGGGGGAGGTGGTCAGGGTGGGAAACTTCCCAGGTCATTATAGTCGTTTGTAAAGGAGAAAATGTAGAGAGAGAAAGTAATAAAAACAGTTAATGAAGAAGGGGTTAATCACGATTGCTTCAATTTTTTCCTGAGCATAGTGATGGCAGAGTCGATGTTTATGAACTTCTGGTTAGGTTCTAAGTGGGAGAATGGAAAAGTCAGTAAGATGATGTAGATCGGTTAGTAGTTGTTATTGAGGCAAGTGGATTAGTATATTCTTGCAGGTTGTACTCAGGACCTTTTTATTTTGAACATGAAAAATGAAGGGAAAGATTATTTTCAGGTGAGGGTGGGTTTTGTGGTACTGTATTGCAATATGAATTAGTAATTAAATGTTCCTTATAAATGACTACACAGGAATTGGCACCACCAAACTACAGCATGAAATCTAGGCACCAATGTAGTTCTGGGATGAAATTTGATAGATTAGTTCCAGTGCAAGTCTCTTCTCTGTTCTAGAAACTAGCAGCCTTTGAATGGGGGCTGGGGGTATATTAAGAGTTTTTTTTCACTTTTCTGTCCCAGAATGAATGAATCCCCTACATACCTTTGCACTGTAACTGTCATGTGGCTCTTCCTATGTAATATTTGTGTCACTTTCAGCAGCTAATGGTATTTCAAAACCAACTAAGCATGGAATCGTGTACAGTTTGTAATGATGTGTTTATTCTTTATTAAATACATTACATGATGTACATACAGTATCCGTGAGATTCTTTATTTTCTTCCTGTACTCCACTCGTTCTTTAGACTTTTATTTACTGTAACTTACACAAAACTAGATCAATATTAATGATTTGTCTGTGTATATTTAAATATTTCAAATTGGATCATATAACACTTCTTTATTTGTTTAGCTTCTTTGTAAGAAAATGTCCCAAGGTGCTTCACAGGAACATTATAAAACAAAGTATGACACCAAGCCTCATGAGATATTAGGTCAGATGACCAAAAGCTTGATTAAAGATGTAAATTTCAAGGAGGAAAGCGAGGTGGAAAGGTGTAGGCAGGGAATTCTAGAGCGTAAGGTCTGGGCAGCTGAAGGCATGGCCATCAATGATGGAGTAATTAAAATTGGGAATGTTCAAGAGGCTAGAATTAAATGAGCACATATCTTGGATGATTGTGGGGCTGGAGGACATTGGGGCGGGTGAGGCCATGGAAGGATTAAAAACAAGGATGAGGATTTTCAAATGAAGATGTTATTGTTTGCCCTAGAGTAAACGTAAGTAGCTGGGAATGCTGTGGGAGTAACTCAGCTCCTGACTCCCTTAAAGGAGGCGGTGGCGTAGTGGTATTGTCACCAGACTAATAATCCAGAGAAACAAAAATACCTGGAAAAACTCAGCAGGTCTGACAGCATCGGCGGAGAGGAGCACAGTTAACGTTTCGAGTCCGTATGACTCTTCAACAGAACTAATGAAAAATAGAGAAGAGGTGAAATATAAGCTGGTTTAAGGGGGGGTGGGACATGTCTAGGCTTTTTGTCTTGCACTCATCAGGACACTTGCAAGAATACCAATATATGAGGGAGAAAACAATTCATACTATGTGAAGAGAGTGCTGATTGGTTGGCAAGTGACATTGCTGTGGAGAATGCACCACTGATGGTGACTGACAGCTAACTGCCAAGCATTGTTTGACTGGTCAAGGCATTGGCCTGAGGAATGATTCAGCAAGAAATGTAATCACTTATTTTGTTTAGCTGAAACAGGCACAATGTATGTACATGTTCTTTCTGTCTGCAAAGAACATGGCCCTGTGTATTAATATATGTAGCTTCCAGTACAAGCAAATGTGCTACACTGACAGCCTGATTGACAACCTTAAATTTGTTGTCAGACTAATTCTTAGCATATTGGATAACATTTGCTAAATAATCCTCAAACGCGGAATCATATCTAATGTTGGACACTGTTTTGGGTTTTGCAAGCACAGGCTGGTTGGGCTGTACCCTGCCCATTGCAAACGGTGGCTGGGACATGCTGTTTGATCCCATCCATCAGTCTTTGGGACGTACAGCCTACATAACTAGCAACACACTGGCACTGAAATTCATATACCACATTATCAAATAGTATGTCCCAGCCACTGTTCGCAACAGGCAGGATATAGACGGTTACCAACCAGCCCTGCTTGCAAAACTCAAAAAAGTGTTCAACATTAGATGTGATTCTGTGATCGCACAACATTTGCTAAATAATAAAAACAAAAACAGAATTACCTGGAAAAACTCAGCAGGTCTGGCAGCATCGGCGGAGAAGAAAAGAGTTGACGTTTCGAGTCCTCATGACCCTTCGACAGAACTGTCGAAGGGTCATGAGGACTCGAAACGTCAACTCTTTTCTTCTCCGCCGATGCTGCCAGACCTGCTGAGTTTTTCCAGGTAATTCTGTTTTTGTTTTTGTTTTGGATTTCCAGCATCCGCAGTTTTTTTGTTTTTATATCTGTTGGCTAAATAATCCTCAGTGTGCTAAGAATTACACTGACAACCAATTTAAGATTGTCAATAGGACTCGCAGTGTGGCACATTTGTGTGTATTGGAAGCTGCATATATTAATACATAGGGCCCTTTGCAGACAGAAGGAACATGTACATACTAATCTTCTGACCTACCACTAATCTTCGCAGATTTGTTTAGTGCATCTATCGACTTGATACTCTCCTTAACTTCTTTGTTCAGCCACAGATGATGCATCCTTCTCAAAAAGTTTTTCTTTCTCACTGGAATAAATTCTTGCTGAGGGTGATTAAATATCTCTTTAAGAGTCTGCCACTGCATCTCTACTGTCCTATCTTTTAACCTAATTTCCCAGTTCACTTTAGCTAGCTCTGCTTTCATACCCTTATAATTAGCTTTATTTAGGTTTAAAACACAAATCTTAGACCAACACTTCTCCCCTTCAAACTTAACGTGAAATTCTATCACGTTATGATCACTGTCACCTAAAGGCTCCTTTACCATGAGGTTATTCATTTATCCTATCTCATTTCTCATTGCTCATTACCAGGTATGGTATAGCCTGCTCCCTGGTTGGCTGTAGAACGTACTGCTCTAAGAAATTGTCCAAAATACTGTCTATGAGCTAATTTTCCAGGCTAATCTGATATGCCCAATCTACATGTAAATTAAAGTCACCCGTGATTATTGTGGTACCTTTCTTATATGCCCCATTTATTTTTTCAAGTATACTCTACCATTAGGGGGCATATAAATTACTCCCACAAGTGAACTCTTACATTTCCTATTTCTTACCTCTACCCCAACTGATTCTACATCTTGTTCTTTTGAGCTAAGGTCATCTCTTAGTAGTGTACTAATGACATTGAGGGGAGAGTCCCATGGGGTCAATCTGGGTCTTTACAATAGTTATTCAGAAGTTAGAAGAGGTTTTAATTTTTTTTGAGTAACTATTGGTGTAACCCTATTGGAACCATCTGAAGTTTGCAATTTAAACCGGCAATTGTCCAGAGGAAGTGTTAACTTCTGGGCAATTGCTGTACAAACCCTTACCTGGCAACATCCAAGATGGATTCCCCAGCGCAACTAAGGGGAACCCCCAAATCTGATGCTGGGGAGCCAGGAGATTACAGCCCAATGTTCCATTCATCAATTTTAATTGAGTAAAATTTTTAAAAAATAACTTACCTGAACAATGTGGCTTGGTGCTGCATTGGCACGGTGTAGCTCCAGACTAGTTATCGACTTCACTGCTTTGCACACCACTCTATCCCATGCTCCAAGCGACCCTTGACACCACCAACCCAGCCCACGGCCCAAACTGCCCTATCCGAAATCCAGCACTGCCTCGGTCCTGAGGTTGCCGGATTTGAGGTACTATAGCTGTAAAAGGCAAATTCTGGTAAGTTTACATCCAAAATATTAAATAATCTGTTCTATCAGATTCAGAAGGCAAGTTAACCCTGGGCCTCACCACTTACAAGCAGCACATCATAGCTCACTCATGATTATCAGGTTTCACGAACTGGGTAACCTCCTCTTTCCCAGAATGTTTCCATTAAATACTAAATTACTGCAAAACAACTGGGAGCCGCAGTATTTGTTGCGGTGTATCTAGTTGTATCTCCAGTGTTGGTAATGTGAGCACATTTCAAGTGGATGAAACTTTTACATCGTGGACACTCTGCTGTCCTATTTTCAGGTTGTGGACATTACAAATCCTTAAGGTCAGTGCGGTTGTCTGTCATTGCACTCAAGATTCTTTGAACTTAGCTTTAACATTTGAAACGACCAGGTGGTCACGTCACTATATTCAACACGGAGTTTTGTGTAAATTTATAATGAAGTAAAAGCTACCTAAACTGCTGCTGCTTCTTCTAAAACACGATGTTGGAAACTCAGTCTCAGCTGGTAATTGAGCTCAACTGCCGTCATGGACAGAGTTTCATCACCAAACCTAGATTATTCGATTCAATTTCACTTTATTGTCCATACAGAAATTCATTTTGGGTACATTGTATGTTAAGCAAAATAGATCTAACCTTAATTAAAATATGTATTAAAAAACAATCCAATGCATTAAAGTAATCATTCTATGAAACTGACCCTGAGTGTATATCCTCGTCCATACATAAAACTCATGTTAAAAATTATTTTAGAGAATGTCACAAATGAGTTCAGGAACATCTCTTCACAGATACTACCAAACCTGCTGAGTATTTTCTGTTTTTTATTTCAGATTTCCAGCATCTGCGGTGTTTTGTTTTTTGCCCTAGATTTGATTTCTGTTCTTGGCAGATTTGGTGGACCTTAGCTGAGGTATTGGCGTTGCTACAGTTGACCCTAAGGCCATAGGGTAGGGAGAGGGGGGTAGGTTAAATCAGCAAGAATTTCCTGTCCTGATCATAATCCAGCTACACATCCTAGGAAGTGTGCATGTATTGTTAATTTAATGAGAACAGGATTAATCTTTTCAAGGCACCAATATTGTAGGCCAAGGATCAGACTGATCAGTTTTTAATAGTTGAAGATTGAAGCCCTACTCCAGCATTTAAATGCATAAGGTAGATACAAACTATTTCCTCTGGTAGGGAATACAGAACAGGAGGGCATAATCTTAAAATTAGAGCTAGGTTATTTTGGAGGGAATCAGAAAGCACTTTTACACACACAGGATTGGAAATCTGGAACTCGCTGTAGACATTAGTGTTATAAGCCCAGCTGATGTTACTACTGGACAAGTCAGAACCCAGTCTGGAACAAAAACAGAATTACCTGGAAAAACTCCAGGTCTGGCAGCATCGGCGGAGAAGAAAAGAGTTGACGTTTCGAGTCCTCATGACCCTTCGACAGAATCTTCTCCGCCGATGCTGCCAGACCTGCTGAGTTTTTCCAGGTAATTCTGTTTTTGTTTTGGATTTCCAGCATCCACAGTTTTTTGTTTTTATCCCAGTCTGGAACCTGGCTTGAAGGACACTAACTTTTATTTTTTGTTTAGAAATGTGGTGAATGACTACTGAACAGAGTCACAGAGTCTGCTGATGAACTTTTAACAAAGGAATAAAATATTAAACAAGAAAAAATGAACTACATTACAATACTCCTTCACCCATAACGATACCTTTGCAGATATACAGGTTCGTAAGGATAACACAAATTACAAAATCTATCTTATATTCTAATGTTCACAATAAATACACAATCCATGTAAACCAATAGGCAACCTGTGATCAGACATACCACACTCTGAAACCAAGTGACAGTGCCATCCAAAGCAGGTGCTATGGATCTCTCATCAACTCCACCCAGATACTTGTCACACCTTGAGCTAACTGGTCTCACTAAACGCTGTCTTTCTCCTGAGGTTTTCCAAGCTCAATTTTCGAAGAACTTGGAATTTTGTCCCAAACGACGCTTTCACTTGGACGTCTTCAACAAGGATCCACCTCCAAAGTTTGAACTCTCCTTCCGCTGTTTTCCTCCCCTGGGTCTCCACATGCATTCACGCTTCACCCTCCCACTCTCAGGCATTCAGCTGTGCCAAGCAGGACACCACTGCTTCACAGGCCCGTAGTAAGGAGTCACCAAACTTTGACTGTCATCTTGGATCTTCTGGCTTCTGGCTTCTGGCAAGCCCACTTCGCCTTGATTCTGCTCCTCGCAGCTTTGTCTTTTAACTTGGAGCCTTTTCCTCTGCTCCTTACTTTCAATTCCACTGAACAAGACCGGGTCAGACTCCTTGACTTCACTGTCTTCCTGGGACCAACTTCTGCCCAACTCCCTGGTTTTTGAGCCTTTCTTTGCTTTGGCACCTGCACCCTTCCTATCTGCTCTGGCAGTTTCTGAGGAATGGTCCTACCAAATGAAATCAAACTGCTTTTCTGTTTTTCCCTGTCTCTGTGGGCCCCCTGTTACTAGGCAACGGCTCAGTTTTCCCTACTTTGTTTTAACTTCCCTAAACCACTTCAAGGATTGTAAAACCCCATTAGAATGCAGGTATACAAACAGCCTCAGGCCTGCTGACTCCATCTCAGAGAAAACTCTAAATGAAACTAGACCCAAGTTTCACCCTTTTAACACACAAATAAAAACATATAAATTAAACTTAAACTTAAAGCTATAGCTTATTCCTAACACACACAAATACACATATGACTTAGTAAAACTAGCTCTAGTTCCTAACACTAAGTCAATTGAAAATTTCAAAACTGAATCACTCAACCATGGTAGCTGGTGGAATTTAAATTCAATTAATAAAAAGTCTGAATTGAAAGCCATTCTCAGGATTGGTGACCATGAAACATCATCAATTGTTATAAAGATCCATCTGGTTCACTAATGTCCTTTAGGGAAGGAAATCTGCCATCCTTACCTGGTCTGGCCTACATGTGGCTCCAGACCCACAGCAATGTGGTTGACTCTTAACTGCCCTCTGAAGTGGCCCAGCAAGCCACTCAGCTGTACCAAACCACTACAAAAAAGCCAAAAAGACTACCAGATGGACCAGAGCGGTTTAAGAAGGTGGCTCACTGCCACCGTCTCAAAAAGAGAAATTAGGAATGGGCTACAAATGCGATGCCAAAATCCCATAAAAGAATAATAAAAAAAGACAATATATTTTTGTTAGGTAAAGGGATCAAGAAAAATAAAACAAGTATGGGTAACTGGAGCCGGACCAGCCGTGATATATTTGAATGGCAGAACAAGCTTAAGGGACTGATGTTCCGATGTCTCCATATAATCCATGCCAATACTCTACTGCTGTTGAACTGTTATATTTTCAAAGGTTCTGACCTTTGGATATGATAAACCTGCTTATTGTGGTTCTTCAATTGGATATTAAAAATCAAACATCATTTTAAAAAAAGGAATTTTCCTGGTGTCCTGGCCAACATTCTTCCTTCAACCCAAATTATTGAAACAGATTATTAACTGATTATTAATTTCATTTATATTTGCAAGATGCAGGTTTGTCTGCATAGTTTTGCACTTTAAAGTAATTTTTGACGAAGTGGAACACGCTCAGGGAAGTGGAGACGCTATATAAATGTGAGCCTTATTCTTAAAAATCTTCATGAATGGTGGTGGCAAGCACATAAGTATTGTGAAAATGTTGAATTTATAGAGAGATACAGTCGCTAATTGAATGAGGGCATCATTCAACAAGTGAAGAAGGCACTCAGAGAAGTTTATAGTTCTGTCGAAGGGTCATGAGGACTCGAAACGTCAACTCTTTTCTTCTCCGCCGATGCTGCCAGACCTGCTGAGTTTTTCCAGGTAATTCTGTTTTTGTTTTGCAGAGAAGTTTATACTTCTGCCACCCTGTGTTAACTCAACGTTATTACAATTATAGAGTTCTTGCTTGGTTAGTGCTCTGGAAACACGCAGCTGAAAAAATCATTTTTTATTAAGAGCTGCCATCTCACTGAGGGGGCTTCAGGCTAATCCACTTCCAAAAACCTGCTGTGAAAACTCTGCTCATATTTTGATGGTTGTGACAAATTCCACTACAATAGCTGAAACAATCCACTACATTCTAAAACAAACACCAACATTCTAAATTTAAAAAACACACATTATAAAAAAAAGTCAATTTGTCCTATCTCCCAATTTTGAGGAATCAGGATCTGCATCATCGCCAAAAAAAAAGTTCTCTCTTATGTCATACTCTAACTGTGCACCAAGTTTCTTTGAAATCTGTGCATTATTGTTCACAGACAAGCAGACAAACTTAACAAATGATGAAAATATTACCACTGCCCACATTCAGTGGCTGAGGTAATTATGTATTCATGTAACTCCCTCACATAATCAAGGAAATAGTCTTTTCTTTATGTGTTATATGTTTCAGTAAGATCACCTTTCATTCTTCTTAACTTCTATAGGCCCAACCTGTTTAACCTTTCCTCATAAGATAAGCCTTTCATCCCAGGAATGAATCGAGTAAACCTCTTTGAACTGCTCCTAATGCAGCTATATCTTTATTCAGTTAAGAAGATCAATATATATTTTATATATATATATAATATAGAGGTCATGAAGAGATTGAAAATTCAGCTGCTCAGTGCCTTAATTAGTTGAACCATTGGGGAACCTCTGTTCTACCCGTATCCAATTATTTTTTTTCCACATTTTTTTCCATGTTCCTTGGTAGGTCCTGACCGTCACCCCCGCCACCCAACCCCCTGCTGCTCCTCAACAGTGCATTAGTTCGTAATTGAGAGCCAAGATGCTAGCCTTAGACTCATCCAACTAGTTTGAGCTGCACAAAAACATTTTGGATACTCTGATGGGTATTCAATTATATATGTAGATATTCATTAACACAAACATAGAGTTGAATGACGAGATCACTGAAGCATCTGCTTATAGTGACTATTTCACTTGAACTCTGTCACCAGAGTTAAATGCATTTCCTGTCCCCTCTTTCCCTGCAGACTTAAATATTTTAGGATTCAGGTCACGGTGCCAATTTGCATGAGAACCTTGTCAACAAGTGATTGTTAGTTAGGTACCCAACCTGTATGTCGATATTTACTGTACCGGAGCTAGATAACAAATCAGAAACAAGAATTCCAGCTGATATATTTCCTACCACTGCTTCAGCCAAGAAGAGTTAACTCAAAACAAAAATAAAAATACCTGGAAAAACTCAGCAGGTCTGGCAGCATCTGCGGAGACGAACACAGTAAACGTTTCGAGTCCATATGACTCTTCAACAGAACTAAGTAAAAATAGAAAAGAGGTGAAATATAAGCTGGTTTAAGGGGGGGAGAGTAGAGCTGGATAGACGGCCAGTGATAGGTGGAGATTGCCAAAAGATGTCATAGACAAAAGGACAAAGAGGTGTTGAAGGTGGTGATATTATCTAAGGAATGTGCTAATTAAAGGTAGAAAGCAGGACAAGCAAAGTACAGATAGCCCTAGTGGGGGTGGGGTGAATCAAAATAGGCTAAAAGGTAGAGATAAAACAATGGCTGGAAATACATTTAAAATAATGGAAATAGGTGGGAAAAGAAAAATCTATATAAATTTTTGGAAAAAAAAGGGGGGATCGGAAAGGGGGTGGGGATGCAGGAGAGAGTTCGTTATCTAAAATCGTTGAACTCAATATTCAGTCCGGAAGGCTGTAAAACGCCTAGTCGGAAGATGAGGTGCTGTTCCTCCGGTTTGCGTTGAGTTTCACTGGAACAATGCAGCAGGCCAAGGACAGTCATATGGGTATGAGAGCAGGGTGGAGTGTTGAAATGGCAAGCGACAGAGAGGTTCTGGGTCATGCTTGCAGACAGACCAAAGGTGTACTGCAAAGCGGTCACCAGTCTGTGTTTGATCTCTCTAGTGTAGAGGAAACCGTATTGGGAGCAACAAATGCAGTAGACTAAATTGAGGGAAGTGCAAGTGAAATGCTGCTCCACTTGAAAGGAGATTTTGGGCCCTTGGACGGTGAGCAGAGGGGAAGTAAAGGGCCAGGTGTTGTACCTTCTGCGGTTGCATGGGAAGGTGCCGTGGGAGGGGGTTGAGGTGTAGGGGGTGACAGAGGAGTGAACCAGGGTGTCCCGCAGGGAATGATCCCTACAGAATGCCGCCAGGGGGGTTGAAAGGAAGATGTGTTTGGTGGTGGCATCATGCTAGAGTTGGTGGAAATGGCAGAGAATGATCCTTTGAGTGCAGAGCTGGTGAGGTGATAAGTGAGGACAAGGGGGACCCTCCACCCCTGCCTGTCCCTCTGTCCCCATCCCATCTTCCAATCCCAGCCCCGGCCGTGTATTCACCATACCACCCTGACCTTCCCCTCTCCGATGCTGAACGTTCAGTGCTCAGCAAAGGACTTAGTTTCATACCATTACACCCTCATCTCAATTAATTTTGGGCTTGGCATGATGCTGAACTCTTCTTCCGCCGCCTTCATCTCCGGGCTCACTTCTTTGGGCAGGAGTCCTCTCCCCGTTCAATGGATCCTTTTACCCGCCTCCAATATTCTCCCCCCACCTGGACCCCTCCCTCTGGATTCTTACCTTCTCTTGATCTTTTCATTAAGAACTGTCGGCATGACATTAGTCGTCTCAATTTCTCTGCTCCTCTCACTCACTCTAACCTGTCTCTCTCTGAACTTGCTGCACCCTGTTCTCTCAGGTCCAACCCTGACATTGTCATCAAATCTGCTGACAAGGGTGGTGCTGTTGTTGTCTGGCGCACTGACCTCTACCTCGCAGAGGCTGAGCATCAACTCGCAGACACTTCCTCCCATCTCTCCCTGGCCCATGACCATCAAGCCATTGTTTCCAGGACTGTTACTGACCTCATCTCCTCTGGAGATCTTCCTTCTACAGCTGCCAACCTCATAGTCTCCCAACCTTCTACCTCCTACCCAAAACCTATAAACAGCGCTGTCCCGGCAGATCGATCGTGTCAGCCTGTTCCTGCCCCATGGAACTCATTTCTTGCTATCTTGACTCCATTCTCTCTCCCCTTGTCCAGTCCCTTCCCACCTACATCCATGATTCCTCTGACACCCTACATCATATCAACAATTTCCAGTTCCCTGGCCCCAACCGCCTCCTCTTCACCATGGACGTCCAATCCCTCTACACCTCCATCCCCCACTGGGATGATCTGATGGCTCTCCGCTTCTTCCTCAAACAGAGGCCCGAACAATCCCCATCCACCACTACTCTCCTCCGTCTGGCTGAACTTGTTCTCACACTGAACAATTTCTCCTTAAACTCCTTTCACTTCCTCCAAATAAAAGGTGTGGCTATGGGTACCCGCATGGGTCCCAGTTATGCCTGTCTCTTTATGGGGTATGTGGAACATTCCTTGTTCCAGTCCTACTCCGGCCCCCTCCCACAAATCTTTCTCCAGTACATCGATGACTGCTTCAGTGCTGCTTCATGCTCTCGTCTGGACCTGGAAGAATTTATTAATTTTTGCTTCCAATTTCCACCCTTCCATCATTTTCACATGGTCTATTTCTGACACTTCCCTTCCTTTTCTTGACCTCTCTGTCTCAATTTCTGGTGATAGACTGTCCACCAATATCCATTACAAGCCTACTGACTCCCACAGCTACCTCCACTACAGCTCTTCATACCCCGCTTTCTGTAAGGACTCCATCCCATTCTCTCAGTTCCTTCGCCTTCGTCACATCTGTTCTGATGATGCCACTTTCAAAAACAGTTCGTCTGACATGTCTTCCTTCTTCCTTAACCAAGGTTTTCTGCCCAAGGTGGTTGACAGGGCCCTCAACTGTGTCCAGGCCATCTCCCACGCATCTGCCCCACACCTTCCTCTCCCACCCAGAAACATGATAGGATCTCCCTTGTCCTCACTTATCACCCCACCAGTTTCTGCATTGAAAGGATCATCCTCCGCCATTTCCGCCAACTCCAGCATGATGCCACCACCAAACACATCTTCCCTTCAACCCCCCCCCACCCCGGCGGCATTCTGCAGGGATCATTCCCTCCAAGACACCCTGGTCCATTCCTCCATCAGCCCCTACACCTCAACCCCCTCCCACGGCACCTTCCCAAGCAACTGAAGAAGGTGCAACACCTGCCCCTTTACTTCCCCTCTCCTCACCATCCAAGGGCCCATACACTCCTTTCAAGTGAAGCAGCATTTCACTTGCACTTCCCTCAATTTAGTCTACTGCATTCGTTGCTCCCAATGTGGTTTCCACTACATTGGAAACACCAAGCGCAGACTGGGTGACCGCCTTGCAGAACACCTTCAGTCTGTCCGCAAGCATGACCCAGACTTCCCTGTCACTTGCCATTTCAACACTCCACCCTGCTCTCATGCCCATATGTCTGTCCTTGGCCTGCTGCATTGTTCCAGTGAAACTCAACGCAAACTGTAGGAACAGCACCTCATCTTCCGACTAGGCATTTTACAGCCTTCCGGACTGAATATTGAGTTCAATAATTTTAGATCATGAACTCTCTCCTCCATCCCCACCCCCTTTCTGATCCCCCCGCCCACTTTTTTTCCAATAATTTATATAGATTTTTCTTTCCCACCTATTTCCATTATTTTTAAATGCATTTCCATCCATTGTTTTATCTCTATCTTTTAGCCTATTTTGATTCACCCCACCCCACCCCCACTAGGGCTATCTGTACCTTGTTTGTCCTGCTTTCTATCTTTTATTAGCACTTTCCTTAGATAATATCACCACCTTCAACACCTCATTGTCCTTTTGTCTCTGACATCTTTTGGCAATCTCCACCCATCACTGGCCGTCTATCCAGCTTAACCCTCCCCTCCCCCCCCCCCACTTAAGCCAGCTTATATTTCACCTCTTTTCTATTTTTACTTAGTTCTGTTGAAGAGTCATACAGACTTGAAATGTTAACTGTGTTCCTCTCCGCAGATGCTGCCAGACCTGCTGAGTTTTTCCAGGTATTTTTATTTTTGTTTTGGATTTCCAGCATCCGCAGTTTTTTGCTTTTACCTAAGAGTTAACTCAATATGGATTAGAAATTACATCTGTAATTTTCCTGGTCTGCATAGCTCAAGCATGAGTTTCTTCTCTTTAAATCCTCCTTCCATCAATGTATCCAGTCTATGATTGAGGGTCATGCAACTAGCCAAATTATTAGTCTCTACAGGACATAGATTATTGATACTTTTGGATCAATTAGACATCTAGAAAGATGAGACTGGTGTTACTAGACATCACATGCTCTCTTATCTCAAATAAGCCGACATCGAACTCATCTAAGGTCCCCATTATCTTGGAAGAAAGTCATAAAATTTAATGAAATAAAAAAATACTAACAGAATTTCCTTCCCCAGAAAGCAGTGGAGGCTGGGTCATTGAATTTATTTAAGGCAGAGTTATGTTTTTGATAGACAAGGGAGCCAAGGGTTATGGGGGGCAGACAGGAAAGCGGAGCTTAGGCCACAACCAGATCAGCTATGATCTTATTGAATGGCGGCGTAGGCTCGAAGTGCCGCATGGCCTACTCTTACTCCTCAGTCCTATGTTTTATCACTGTAACCTTTTTGAGCTTCACAACTGCCCCAGAACTCTGCATTCCTCAAATTCTGGTTTCATGTGCACTCCATGGGTGGCCATGCAATCCCCCATCTAGACTGTACACTCTTTCTCTTAAACTCTCCACTTTTCCTTTGACTGTCCTTAAAACTGACACCCTTAATAAAGCTTTTACTCACCCCTCCTAATATCATCTGACTTGGCATGCATTTTTGTCTGATGGGGCGTCTGTGAGGCATCTTGGGGTGTTCTTGTGCACTATATAAAATGCAATATGTTACTGAGTTATACAGACAAGAAGGGTTCCTTGGTTGATTTGCAACTCTGTTGTTAGCTGATCTCAAGGATGGTGGTATGTATGCTATAATCAACCTCTGAATTAGGTAAAAAGGTAAAAATCATCCAGGGGTGGAATTTCTGATCCCCTATCTGCTGGAAGTCCATGTGTGAATGTTAACTGGGTTCAGCTGCATTATCACCACCACCAAACAAGACAAATAGCCTACTAAGGCTCACAAAGAGTCAGTACAAATAAATATGTGCAATACTGGTGGTTCGCGGTGGAGATGTAGCCTGGCAAGGAGTCAAATTCCTTCAGGGTTTAGAGGGAGAGATGGAGGGGGTGTGGGAAGGTGGAAGAAAACCGACAGCGAAAGGTGCAGCAAAAAAAAAAATTCCACCATTTTACGCACAAGAGATTTTATTTATATAATAATAACTGATTAAAAATGCAAATAAAAACATTCAAGTTCCAAACTGTGTTTCTTTTTCCATGGTCATTGCCTCGAAAATGAAATGTCACAGGCTCAGTACAAAGGTTTAGAACAAAAAGCTGGGAGTCTTTTAATAAACTTAAACATTGTATTACAAACATCAATAATTCAATTCGAAAACAAGAGACACTTGTTGGCTTCCCTGGCTGGGTTTCAGGGCCATCAAGAATACATGTGAATTGGCAATGAATCAGTTGAACGATTACACTAGATGAGCTTTTAAAGGTTTAAATCGTCTGAAATTTAAATAGTTACAAAACAGTCCTGAGTGTTACGCACCTTCTCAGGGGTTTTTAGAGATGAGTAATGAATGCCAGCTTAGCCAGCAACACCCACATCTTGTGAAAAAAAAAAATCAGCTGTGAACAGGAACAGCTGCTAATTAAGCAAAGGTGGCATCGTGGTGACTGGGGTGCTTTATCGACCCCTTTAATCACACTTTGATTTAATGTTTGTAAGTTTCCTTTGAATTTTGTCTTTTGTTTTTGCGGTTTCCCTTTAAGGGGCTGCCTTTTACTTTGTCCCTTGATTTGTTAATTTAGTTTATTTCGTTTGTATTAAAATAATTACATTTCACACAGATTAGCTCCATCAACTCCAGGTGGAATAACAGAGCAATGGGAATATTTCTGTGGCAAACCGAAATGATGCTTAAGACTTCCATTGCTATTTACAAAGAGCTAAGACTTCAAAGCCCAAGTTGCTCAATACTTTATAAAAGATGTTAGCTTAATTTCTCTCAACTTAATCATCTCCAAGTTTATATTCATATTCCTAAACTCTGCCTCATCAAGAATATTTAAAGTCTATTTTAACATTGCATCTTGCCAGTAAAAAGTATACTTAAACAAGAAAAAGCTCAAAGATAATTCCAATGGTATGACCTAAATGACCCTCCCTTGTTGAAAGGATTCGTACAAAATAAAATCCAGTCTGTTATTAATTGTAAAGCAGCCAAATTTAATCTAAATTGGTGCTGTTCAAATGTACAGCCTTAAAATTGAAAATCCAAACTAAAGTTGCCAGTTGTGATTTTGTTCCTCTCCTGGCCTCTGTGGCCTACTTGAATGTCGGAAGTGAGCAATTAACCTACTATTGTGACTTATCCAGTCATACACTTTACTTCCCCAATCTTAGATGGCAAATAATTCTGCAATGTGGTAGGATAAAGCAGGCACATGCTGGGATGAAGGGCTGATAATGCAACATTTCTGCCTTTGATGTGGCCAGAAGCTGCTTCCTGAAACTCAGAAATCTTTTTTAAAATATTTATTTTGAGATTAGGATAAGTTAGTTTCAGTGTGGCAATCAATGTCTAAAGTAGACATTGGTCAGGGTGAATAAAATTAAACATTTCCAGTTTAATGCTCTTTAATTTGAGAATTCAAACACCACAGCAGTAAAGATGTCAGTTCCGTACATGTTTATTCAAAATGTGCACAAGTGCTTATTTACTTTTGAAAGACTTTACAGCCTGAGCTAAGCAAAAAAACTTATAAAATTCATATCAAAAACATAATTATCACGAATCTTATGCTCAGACATGTTATCTGAAATCAGCTGTTTTTAATCATCCTCCAGAATTTTAAATCAATAATTTAAAAGTATTTTGTATTGATATTCAGAATCTACCAATAAGCCCACCACTTTGGTTTTGAAATCTCCAATTTAAAATATTTTGTTGAATTTTATTAAATCATATTTTTTCCTATGTCTGTTTCCATCCAGTATGCTTTCCAAGCCTCCCAATTCACTCATATGCCACAGCACCAATGCCAATCTTCCATCTCTTGCACTGTCTGATCATCTTCTTCCCCAGGCCTCCAATTCCCTTCCTCAGTCTCTACTTTCCTCCTTCCCCTCCAGATTAGAAATATGGTGAGGGAGTGGAGAACTGGGTCACACAAACCAATGTAAAACCCTCATTAGCTGATAGCTAATTCGACTTGCCAGCCCAAAAAGAAAATGTTGCTGTATGCCAATGTTGATTCCTAATCTAGGAAGAAAGTGAGAATCTGAAGGCCATCAGGAGAACAAGTGAGTGCTGAAACTGATCATTGTCGCCCTTCAGTACTTCTAGACCGCCAATGTAAAGCTCAGACACATACTTTCAGCAAGAATTAAAAGCCTTCAAACGCAAGACACCATAATGAAATCTTCCTGACCCATAAAGCTGTCTGACCATTTGATACCCAGGTTAAATGGCCCATTACAGCATAAACAATTAATTATATTAGGCTGGTCTTGCAAACACCAACAGTGTTAATGCAGTAATATAAAAAAAGAATCAGGATGTGTTATGGATTGAACATTTTAATATCTGGTAATGTTTTCTAAGATGCCTGAACTCAGGGTGTGAGTTTCCCATCCCCCCCACTGCCCTACTTTTCATGAACGTCACTTCCTGTTGCTAGGAAGACAGATATAGCCCAGGTTATGCACAGTTCCACACACTTAATTGTGCTGCTTGGTCAACCTTGGTTGAAGCGCACTTGAAACCACACAGGTAGGGAATTTTGCGTTCTTCTCCCCTCTTGCTTTAACATTTCCCTGCTGGATGTCCTGGCCAAACTCTGTCAGTTTTAGGCTTCCCCTTCTTTTACTTCATAGAAACTCTGGTTCAAATGTTAGTTAATACTGGGACTTATAGGTTTCCCTGATTGAGAATCCATTAACTATTTTTGCCACTAACATTTACAATTCCTCGAAATGGTCTATCAGTAGATGCTGTTTTAATTTGTACTGTGGGAAGCAAAATTATTTACCTACTGCAAAGCTGGAGGAATATAGTGGATCTGAATTTCTTAGAGCCTGAATGGAAGGAATTGAGGATTATGTAGAGCCTTCAGAACATGTATAACAGCATAACATGGGTTTTGTGTACCAACCACCCACTAGAGAAAGAATAATCTTCCAGGCAACCAAGTGGTTAAGCCCTGTGAACCATTCATATTTAATGTATACTAATCAGAGATCCTTAGAGATTTAAACAGCTCTGTTGTTTCACATGAACTTCAACCTAACTTTCCGAGTTGAGTTTCTCCTTCAATTAAGTGCAAATTGTCTACCATAACATCCATCACATAAAGGGAGTGAACACTTGGCTCTGTCTGGCTATGTTGAGAGGTCACGTAATGTGGATTTGATCCAGATACTCAATCCATTCCAAGGCAAGACTCACATTTCACAAGCCAGTCTTATATTTCTCAGCTTCTGAGCTATGTCCAGGCTATTCTTGGTCGGTGGAACATCTAATAAAATATAAAACAGGAGCAATAAAAATCATGTTTCTCACTTTAAAAACTGAATAGCTTAGAGTGTCAGTACTAGATGGCACTCTGCTTCCTGAGCCACTGCGGTGCTTCAGGCATCTATTGTCAATGTGTATAATTACCTTAGGTTCATATCCTCGCTGCCTCATCAGCTTAGCCTCATGTTGAAGCATCTCTTCCTGTTCTCTCTGTGCAAGCCTTTCCTCATTTTCCACCTCCTGTTGGTGTTGCAACTCTTCCAACTCCTGTCTCCTCCGTTCTGCAACCTATGTTAAAAATAAGGAAAAATAGTTAGGAATAGCTGCATTTACCAGTCCTATGTTGTCCATTTGTTCATTATTTATTGATAGCATAAAAGGATATTTTGCAATGTTAGAGATTATAGCAAGATCTGAATTACAGTAGACCTGCAGGATTCCCTACTGTAATGTTACAGTACCAGGATTAATCATTGACTATACTTCAATTCCCTTTTCTCCTTTTTCTGAGCATGCTGGCCTTGATGGTGAGGGAGGGAGAGCAGTGGTGGGCGGGGATTGAAATTTAGCCTCAGAATTCTTCCTTTCTTTCTGCTTTGGAGGATGTCTTTGGCTTCTTCTCATTGTTCCATCAACTCATTGTGTGAAGAAACACAGGAGTGAGCCTACATTTTACTGCTACTTGTGGCACAGTGTGGTTTTCCCCTGCTGACTCACTGAAGCAAATTTAACACCAATTGGTGTCGTGGCTAAAATCAGCTAACATCATTGACCATATGAATAATCTTTGGTTACATGGCTATTCTCAATATCTCTGAGGAACAATGCATTATGCAGAGTACAGTGACCCACTTAAATATGCAACAATAAAAGAACATCCATTAGGACCATAGTCAGGTGATTAATGCCTGTATATCAATAGATTTATGGAACAAACCTGCGCTGTCAGCTCTTGCTTGCGAGCAGTTTTCACCTCCTCCTCTTCCTCCTTCTCTCGCTTTGCTGTTTCTTTCACTTCCTCTAGCTCCCGGATCAGCTCCTCGCGACGCTGAACAGATTCCTCTTGAGCGCGCCGGTTCATCTCAATCCTATCCAGGATTTGCCGCTGTCGGCCTACAAGTACCTAACAAGAAACGACCACATTAAATAATCTATTAAAGCAAATTGTGCTCAACAGGTGAGGGATGTGTGCTACTTTCCAGTTTAGGCTTTCAGGTCAGGTAACACCTCCTTTAATCCATTCCAACAATATACCTCAAGCCTAACATTATAAGAGCATCCCCCAAGTGCACAACCATAAAACCATAGAAAAGTTACAGCACAGAGAGGCCGTTCAGCCCATCATGTCTGCGCCAGCTGAAAAAGAAAAAAACTAGCTGCCCATTTTTAATCCCACCTCCAGCACCTGGTACATGGCCTTGCAGGTTACAGCATTTTAGCTGCAGTTCTAGGTGCCTTTTAAATGAGTTGAGACTTCTGCCTCCACCATTAAACCAGGCAGTGAATTACAAAGACCAACCACCCTCTGGGTGAAGTCATTTTTCCTCATGTCCCCTCTAATCCTTCTACCAATCGCCTTAAATCTGTGTCCCTTGGTAACTGGCCCCTCAGCTCAAAGGAAACAGGGCATCCCTGTCTACTCTATTTAGGCCGCTCATAATCTTGTACACTTCAATCAGATCACCCCTCAGCCTCCTCAGTTCCAAGGAAAACAACCCCAGCCTATCCAATCTCTCCTCATAGCTGCAATTTTCAAGCCCTGGCAACATTCTTGTAAATCTCCTCTGTATTCTCTCCAGAGCAATTATGTCCATCCTGTAATGTGGCGACCAGAAGTACACAAAATTCCAGCTGTGACCTAACCAGTGTTTCATACAGTTCCATCATTACATCTCTGCTTTTGTATTCTATACCTCATCTAATAAATGAAAGCATTCCATATGCTTTCTTTATCACCTTATCCACCTGTTCTGCCAGCTTCAGGGACATGTGGACATGCACACCAAGGTCTCTCACTTCCTCTACCCCTCCCAATATCCTCCCATTCATTCTGTTTGCCACCCACATTTAAGTCCAAATCATTAATATTTACAGCATACAGCAAGGGACCCAACACTGAACCCTGTGGAAAGCCGCTGGATACCACTTTCCATTCGCAAAAACATCCATCAACCATAACCCTTTGTTTCCTGTCGTTGAACCAATTTTGAATCCAACTTGCCACATTCCCCTGTATCCCATGGGCTTTTACTTTTCTGACCAGTCTGCCAGGTGGGACCTTGTCAAATGCCTTACTAAATCCATGTAAACAACATCCACTGCGCTACCTTCATCAATCTTCCTTGTTACTTCTTCAAAAAATTTGATTAAATTAGTAAAACACCACCTTTCCCTAACAAAACCATGCTGACTATCCCTGATTAATCCATTCCTTACCAATTGACAGTTTATCCTGTTTCTCAGAATTGATTCTAATAATTTGCCCATCACAGAAATCAGATTGACTGGCCTATAATTATTTGGTCTATCCCTTGCACCCTTTTTAAATAATGGTACAATGCTCGCAGATCTCCAATCCTCTGGTACCTCATCTATATCTAGTGAGGATTGGAAAATGATCCTCAGAGCATCCGCTATTTCTTCCCTGGCTCCCTTTAACAGCCTGGGATACAATCGATCCAGCCCTGGTGATTTATCCACCTTCAAGGTTGTCAGCCTTCCAGTACATCCTTTCTCACTATGCTAATTCTATCTAATTTTTCACACTTTTCCTTTTTAACTAGAATATCTGCTTCATCCCTCTCCTTAGTGAAGAGAGAGACAAAGTACTCATTGGGAACCCTGCCCACATCTTCCGCATCAGACCACAAGTTACCATGTCATCTCTGATCAGCCCTACCCTTTCCTTAGTTATCCTTTTACTCTTAATATACTGGTAAAGCATCTTTGGGTTTTCTTTGATTTTACCTGCCCATATTTTTTCATAACCTCTGTTTGCTTTCTTAATTACCTTTTTTACTTCACTCCTGTACTTTCTATACTCCTCTAGGCTTTCTAAAGTATTATGTTTTTTGTGACTGTCATAAGCTTTCTTTTTCTGCTTTATCTTACCTTGTATGCATCTAGATAACCAGGGGGTTCTAGGTTTGGAAGTACCGCCCTTTTCTTTGTGGGGATATGTACACACTGCCCGTAGAATCTCACTTTTGAATGCCTCCCACTAGTCTGTCACTGATTTCCCTTTCAAGTAGCTGTAACCAGTCCACTTTCGCCAGATCACCTCTCAGCTTCCTAAAATTTCTTTCCCCAATTTAAAACTTTTGCTCCTGTTCTATCTTTATCCTTTTCCATTATATTAAATCTAACTGTATTATGGTCTCCAAAATGGTCACCCAATGCTACTTTATCCACTTGCCGAGCTTCACTTCCTAGTATTAAATCTAAAATTGCGCTCCCTCTCGTTAGGTTTGTTACATGCTGGCTAAAAAAGTTCAAGAATTTTGTGACCTCTGTGCCTATTACACCATTCGTATCCCAGTTGATATTAGGGCAGTTGAAATTTCCAATTATTACTGCTCTATTGTTTTTACACTCAGAAATTTGCCTACATATTTGCTGTTCTATCTCCCTCTCACTACTTGGGAGTCTATAGCATACTTCTAGTAGTGTGAGTGCCCCTTTTTTATTTCTGAGCTCAACCCACATGGCCTGATTTGTTGATTCATTTAGTATTTCATCCCCCCTCACAGCTGTAATCGATTCTTTAAGCAATATTGCTACATTCTCACCTTTTTTTTTAGCCCCTTCTCTATCCTGCCTGAAAACCCTATATCCAGGGGTTTTGAGCTGCCGTTGTTGCCCCTCTTTAAGCTAGGTTTCCATTATAGCAATGATGTCACATTGCCATGTGCCTATCTGTGCCCTCAGCTCACCAGCTTTGTTTGCTATACTCCTTGCATTTAAATAAATACCTTTTAACATCGCCAAATTCCTGTGCTGTAAACCTTTTAACTTTTGCTTCTTCTGTCTGCCAGAGTCACCCACTAAATTTCTGTCTCCCATTCCTTGCTCATTTGGTATATTCTCCTATTTCCATATTTGCTAGCACGTAGCCTTAGAAGTAATCAGGGAGGTTACTACCTTTGAGGTCCTGCTTCCTAATCTCTTTCCTAACTCTCTGAACTTAACCTGCAGGACCTCATCCTTTTTTCTACCTATATCGTTGGTCCCAATGAGAATCACAACCTCTGGCTATGCACCCTCAACCTCCAGAATGGTCTGAAGCCACTCGGTGATATCCATGACCCTTGCACCATGGAGGAAACATACCATCCTGGAATCATGTCTGTGGCCATATAAGCACCTGAATGTTCCTGTATAGAATCCACGACCACTATTGCTCTCCTCTCTCCCTGCACAGCTGAGCCACCCACAGTGCTCTGGTCATGACTCTTGCCACTTTCTCCAGAGGAACCCTCTCCCTCATTGGTACTCAGAACTTACAAGTTCGATATTTTTTTCCATTTCTCAATTGATGAACTCTGAGTGACTTTACAGTTTAATACTATTTAGTCCCCTACAGACTCTGAGGCAGTTATGTCCTATCCTCATCTCACAACATCAGTAGAAGAGAATTGTGTCTGATCACTTTCAAACATCTACACTGTTTATTCAGGCATTCCAGCCATCTCCTGAAAAAGTAACTTGAAAAATTAGAAGAGTCCCTGAAGAATTTTGAGACAAACATGCCAATAAGAAACTACTTTTTTTAATTCTTTCATGGAAATGTTGGTGTTGCTAGCAAGGCCAGTATCTATTGCTCATCTTGAATTGTCCTTGAATGGAGTGGCTTGCTAGGCTATTTCAGAGGGCAGTTAAGAATCAACCACCTGCTGTGTGTCTGGAGATATCAATGGACAAATCAGATGGGCAGTCAAGTGGCAAATGGAATTCAACCCAGAGAATTGTGAGATGATGCATCTGGGGAGGTCAAACAAGACAAAGGAATACATGATAAATGAGAGGATACTGAGAGGTGTAAAGGAAGTGAGAGACCTTGGAGTGAATGTCCACAGATCCCAAGGTAGCAGGGTAGATCAACAAGGTGGTTAAGAAAGCATACAGAATCATTTCCTTTACCAGCCGAGGCATTAGATATAAGATCAGGGAGTTTATGCTGTATAACTATATAAAACATTAGGTAGGCTACAACTTGAGTTGTGTATGTAGTTCTGGTCACCTCATTACAGAAAAATGTACTAGAGAGGAGACAGAGGAGGTTTACGAGGATGTTGCCAGGACTGGAAAATTGCAGCCATGAGGAAAGATTGGATAGGCTGGGGTTGTTCTCCTTGGAACAGAGGGGGCTGAGGGGAGATTTGATTGAGATGTACAGAATTGTGAGGGGCCTGAATAGAGTGGATGGGATGGGCCTATTTAGCTTACAAAGAACAAAGAACAAAGAAAAGTACAGCACAGGAACAGGCCCTTCGGCCCTCCAAGCCTGCGCCGATCATATTGCCCGTCAACCAAAACATTTTGCACTTCTGGGGTCCGTATCCCTCTATTCCCATCCTATTCGTGTATTTGTCAAGCTGCCTCTTAAACACCACTATCGTACCTGCTTCCACCACCTCCTCTGGCAGCGAATTCCAGATACTCACTACCCTCTGCGTAAAAAACTTGCCCCACACATCTCCTTTATAGTTTTCTCCTCTCACCTAAACCTATATCCCCTAGTAATTGACTCTTCCACCCTGGGGAAAAAGCTTCTGACTATCTACTCTGTCCATGCCACTCATAATTTTGTAAACTTCTATCAATTCGCCCCTCAATCTCCGTCACTCTAGTGAGAACAATCCGAATTTCTCCAAAGTCTCCTCATAGCTAATAACCTCCAGACCAGGCAGCATCCTGGTAAACCTCCTCTGCACCCTCTCCAATGCCTCCATATCCTTCTGGTAATGTGGCGACCAGAATTGCACGCAATATTTCAAGTGTGGCCTAACCAAGGTTCTATACAGCTGCAGCATGACTTCCCAGCTTTTATACTCAATACCCCTGCCGATGAAGGCAAGCATGCCATATGCCTTCCTGACTACCTTATCCACCTGCGTTGCCACTTTCAGTGACCTGTGGACCTGTACACCCAGATCCCTCTGCCCGTCAATGCACTTAAGTGTTCTGCCATTTACTGTATAATTCCTGCCTGTATTAGACCTTCCAAAATGCATTGCCTCCCATTTGTCCGGATTAAACTCCATCTGCCATTTCTCTGCCCAAGTCTCCAACCGATCTATATCCCGTTGTATCCTTTGACAATCCTCTTCACTATCTGCAACTCCTCCAACCTTCGTGTCGTCTGCAAACTTACTAATTAGCCCAGTTACATTTTCCTCCAAATCATTTATGTATACTACAAACAGCAAAGGTCCCAGCACTGATCCCTGCGGAACTCCACTAGTCACAGCTCTCCATTCAGAAAAGCACCCTTCTACTGCTACCCTGTCTTCTATGACCAAGCCATCTTGCCAGCTCACCTCTGATCCCCTGCGACTTTACCTTCTGTACCAGTTTGCCATGAGGAACCTTGTCAAAGGCCTTACTGAAATCCATGTATATAACATCCACTGCCCTTCTATCATCGATCATCTTTAGCAGAAAGGTCAGTTACTAGGGGACATAGATTTAAAGTGATTGGTAGAAGAGGAAAGATTTGTCCACCCAGAGGGTGGTAGGGGTCTGGAACTCACTGCCTCAAAGGGTGGTAGAGGCAGAAAATCTCATCTTATTTAAAAGGTGTGCAGATGTGCACCTGAAGTGCCCTAAGCTGCAGGGCTACAGACCAAATGCTGGAAAGTGGAATTAGGTTGGATGGCTGGTTTTTTTCAGCCAGTGTAGACATAATGGGCTAAGGGGCCTCCTTCTGTGCCGTAAACTTTCTATGATTCTACAGACCAGGTAAGGATGACAGATTTCCTATGCTGAATCAGTTGGGATTTTACAGCAATCGATGACAGCTGTCATGATCCCCATTACTGAGACTAGCTTTATATTCCATATTTATTAATTGAATTTGAATTCCACCAGCTACCATAGTGGGATTTGAACCCATGTCCCCAGAGCATTAGTTCGGGCCTCTGGATTACTAGTCCAGTGACGTTACCACACCATTGTCTCCCCACAAAGAGACTTGTAGGAAGATTCTCAAGTAAGACCATATTGAAAGGATGTAGAAATGCCAGCGGAGCTATTCCTTTGATCTTTGTTAACACCTTCTAATTGTTCAATTAATGTAGAGCAAGCAGAGAAGTTGCTGTGGACTTTGTCTCAAGAGCCTGTCTTAGGCACTGAGAGATTCTTTGTCATTCTTTCCTACAGCTCCAAAGGGCCCCAGCACCCCAAGGTACCTGGAACAAGTGACTATTCTTCAAAGTCCATACAATGACAGTGGACAGTGAGCCCACAAGACTGCCTCCCTAAAGGGTAACTAGATAACAATCAGGGGTCATTGGTTTGTCAACTCCATAGGTTGGAGCTGAGAAAACCAAAGTAGTCAGCCAAGATTTTCATTATTAAATTGTCAAAAGCATTGCTGTCATCATTTTGACAGCCAAAGTATCAATGGAACTTATTTCATTGGAATGGAGAGAGTCAAGAGGAGCTCCAATGGAGGTGTCCAAAATTATGAACAATTTTGGAAAGATAAATCAGAAAAAACCTATTTCCATTGTGTGATAAGTCAATAACTAGAGAGTTTAAATTTAAAATAGTCATCAGAGGGTGATAAAATTATTTTTATACAGAGGGTTATTAGAAAGCGTAATGCCCTACCAGAAACAATAGTAGACATAGAATACACAATAGCTTTCTAAAGGAAAGTAGATTAATTTTTGAAAAATAACACCAAAAGGAAATTGGGAGAGGCTGCAAGAATGGAACAAGGTGGACACCTCATTTACATGAGATGAAACAGGCTTTTGTGTTGTAAGACAAATATTACTAGCTGGTATTTAAATTATTGGCCTACCCCCTGTCGATTATTTATGACACTTTATTCTTTACTTCAAAACAAACTTTCATCACTTGTTCTGGTTGCCCAAATGTTTTGGACCAATTCCTAGCTGAAAGCAAAGACAGACCACTTTCTCCAAGCCTGGCAAAAGCTACTCCTAAACAAGGTTCTGGGAAGGATACACTGCTTAGGTTATTTGCTTCCTTGCTCTCTATGGCTAGATTTACTCACCTTCTATTGACAGTAAGCCAAGCATAATAACATACAGTGTGGGGAATTATAGGTGCACATCACGTCTCATCAATTGCACTGAAGCATCGATCAAAAGACTCCTAGTAAACTAGCTAGCACTGGAGATTTATTCTGGAGAGTTCAATGTTTGTAAAGAAAATGTTTAATTCACATTCATAGATGCAAGGTACATAAAAACCAATACTGCATTTGTGAGGCTGCCTGAATCTACTCTAAGACAAAATATCTACATAGCTAACAATCTGACATTTTCAAATAATTAATCTTTGTAAAATTAAACAAGGAATGTGACCCCCATACCTCCTGCATTAAGCGTATTCTTGCTTGTCTCTCTCTCTCCCACTCTTCTTCTTGTTTCTGCCACATACGTTGGGCCTCCTCCCTGGAATCAGAGGGATTTATTTTCAAACTTAAAAGCCCATTTGTGCATTCTATAATTTAAGTACATCATTACGTTCTCTGGCTGCACTCACGTATTGTTACTGTGAAGTGTTGCATTGAATATTGAGAAGATAACATCTTAAAAGGATGTAACAATTTTAAAATAATAATCCTTCCCGAATAGCCTACAATTTATTCCCAGGACTCAAATGCAGCAAGTTACATTCTATTTATAAAGCTTGTAGGCTCTCAACAGAAAAAACAAATTATGTTATTTGTACTTCAGGAATGTTCCTTTCCTAATTTATGTTGTGATATCATAGTCATGGAAACACGGATTTTATTTCTAATTAGATTTCTCCTTCCATTGAGTAGGAGAACAGAACCATACTGATTTCATGAGATTTAAATAGAACACAGATTTTGATTTAGAGGGATACTCTAAGATAAGGCACTTCAATGTCCATTAAATATATTGGAACAGGAATTCTTACTTAAAATCACACGTTATTCAGAGCTCTGGCTCCTGAATAACTTTCACTGCTATTCCAACTCTAGAGGTAGAAGAAAGATATCTTGCTTTCACCATAAAGCAATTTGTGCTGCTGGTGAAAAGGCAATGGGGTGGAACAAATGGGAAACGAATGCTCCGAGTCAAGATTAAGTAAAGACTCGATATTTCAATAGCTCACTGGGAAAAGCAGCAGAAAGTGCATCTGAATGGGACACAAATTACAATTAAAAGTCCACTTATGAGTATTTTGCTAGCAAATAACTATAATGGGGAGCCAAAGCATGGAGCATTTGTTTGCAAGAAACCACCAACATCTGATGAAACTATTCAACAGATATAATGCTTATCAGCATATAGAAGATCAAACTGATTTATGCTCCTGTGAAAAGGAGAGAAGAACAGAATCATGTCTTCATCCTTTTCCATCCAGTACAATTGTTTGCCAACTAAATAAATGGAGCATTATCTGCATAAATGATCACAGCCAGACCTGAATATACTGTCCAGTTCGGCCTCACGCTCTCTCTCCAACTGCAGCTGCTCCTCAATTACTTTCTTCATCCATGTTGCATCTGCCCTGGCCTGTTCACGCCTTGCTGACTGTAGGTGTTGGTCTGCCTCTTCTTTTTCAATCAGGGATGCAAGAAATTGACGATCCATCTCCTGCAAATTGAAAAAAAGATACAAATCAAAGAGCTGCACAATTCAAACTGTACTAAAATCATACAAAAGGTGGTCAGGGTACTTCCATAAAGAATGCTTAAATGAACATCTAAATAAGTCATTGGTGACGGAATGACTTTAGCAGTTAGATCAAAAATACACAGCATTTTGCAACCATTTCCAAGAATAAGTGCTCTCACTGCTAATCCAGACTGCCATTTGAAACAGGGTAGGAATGTGAAGATTGTTCCCCTACCCACCTGCTGCCTGGCCTTTTTTTCCCCCACGGGAGGTCTGTCAACTCATGATAGATGACAATCGCCTCTTGATCAGCCAGCAACTTTCCAATTGATTTGAAGCTGTACCTTGGTGAATTAGTAAGGTGTATGAACAACCCTGCTTAAAAAAATCATAAAGGCTGGCACTTTGCATTTGCTCCAACGTGTTACACCACGGAATGGCAGGTGGCAGGTCAACAATCAAATTCTCAGGATGAGGTCTCCATGCCAGCTATGCCATCAGTCTGATATTAGTAAAGGTAATGTACTCTGCCACTGGGAGGAATAGTCACTCTGACTGCTCTCAGCCATGTTAAATGGTTAGTTACAATGACAAGCCATACATTCGCCTCCCTGCCCTTCTCATTAACAGCAGAGCAAACGACAATCAAAGATGATAAATCATACTTTGAAAGTATAGAAACAAGATAAAGCAACTCACACATTTCACTAATAATTCCCCCTGTATGGCACTGTTAGACAATTGATGGAATAAACTGCTCCTTATTAGCAGTCTATTTTTATTTAACTTCATGTCGCATCATCTTGCATTACTCAGAGCTCTTTCTGAATCTGCTTTGTGCATCTCCTCACAGTGCTAAATCCACCGAGTGTTAAGTTAATTGTTCTTTAGTTGGTGCTTTACTTGGTCTTTTTGTTGAAACTCAAACTTTCAAGTAAGTATTTTGTTTCTCTTGTCATTTTCTCTGAGCAAGAAGTGTCAAGCTATTTAACAACAGTGCACATCACACCTAAACCTGAACCTATCCTCGCCTATAGGTATAAGACTATTAATGAAACGTTTGAACTTTGCTGCAGCAGAGGAACCCTTACCAGCTCTTCCTGAATCTGCTGCGCACGTCTTCTCATCTGCGTCTTGTACTGACGATTCAGTATCCGGCTGCAAAGAGGAAGAGAAGCGGCGTTAGCATGTGAAGTGCATTCTGTCAAGAGAAGTAAGCCAAAGTTTGAGAGTTCATTCATTAAAGCAAAAAAGAAACAGTGAAGTTATCAGTTGAAAAAGCCTACGTCACAGTCCATTGTGACACAAGCTGGTAAGGTACCTTCAGGGAACTGGGAGAAGCCGGACCTGTGTGAGAACACCTCTACACAGCCAGGGATAAATATAGGGCAAGGCTCGGTGCCTTCACTGCCTTCAGGGAGCTGGGAGAAGACGGGCCTGCATGAGAGCACCTCTACATGGCAGTGGATAAATAGGGAGCGAGGTTTGGGGCCTTCACTGCCTTCAGGGAGCTGGGGAGAAGCCAGATTTGTGTGACAGCACCTGGAGTTGGCAGCAGATAAACAGAGGGCAAGGCTTGGGGCCTTCACTGCCTTCAGGGAGCTAAAGAAACCGGAACTTCATGACAGCACCTCTACTCGGCAGCTAGCTGAGCTTGGGGGGAAAAAAAATCAAACAGTGACATCACAGGAAAACTGTAAGATCATTGGTAAAATAAAGTTAGTAAAAACAGAAAATGCTGGAAAAACTCAGGTCTGGCAGAATCTGTGGAGAGAGAAGCAGAGTCAACGCTAAGAGTCTGTATGACTCTTTTTAAGATAAGTAAACCAAAGTAAAATAAAGTTAACGTAAGTAAAGGCATGGCAGGGCAGCTCAGTCATTTGGAATACACGTCCTGTTATGTGGGAAGTTGTGGACACTACCAGTGATCTAGACGACCACATGTGTAGGAGATATCACCAGCTCCAGAAACTTGAGCTTCGGGTTTTGGAGCCTGAGCGGCAGCATGAGTCACTCTAGCACATCTGAGAGGCTGACAGCTATATGGATAGCATGTTCAGAGAGGTGGTCATATTGCAGGCTAGGAGCATGGAGGTAGAGAGGGAATGGGTGACTGCCAGGGAGTCCAAGAGAACCAGGCAGATACTGCAGGAGTCCCCAGAGGTCCCGCTCGCAAAATTGGGTTTCTGTTTTGGATGCTGGTTCCTTGGAGGAGTGCAGTTAGAATCATGTTTGTGGCATCATGGGTGGCTTGGCTGTGCAGGAAGGGAGCAAAAAGAGGGGAAGAGCAGTAGTGATAGGAGATTCATTAGTTAGAGGAACAGACAGGTGCTTCTATGGTCGCAGACATGATTCCAGGATGGTATGTTGCCTCCCTGGTGCCAGGGTCATGGATATCACTGACCAGCTACAGAGCATTCTGGAGGGTGCGGGGCACAGCCAGAAGTCATGGTCCACATTGGTACCAACAATATAGATAGAAAAAGGAATGAGGTTCTGTAGGCTGAGTTTAGCAAGTTAGCAAAGAGATTAGCAAGCAGGGCCTCAAAGGTAGTAATCTCTGGATTACTCCCAAAGCCACGTGCTAGTAAGTATAGAAATAGGAGAATACACCAGATGAATGCATGACTGGAGAGATCGTGCAGGAGAGAAGGCTTCAGATTTCTGGGGCATTGGGACCGGTACTGGGGAAGGTGGAATCTGTACAAGCTGGACATCTACACCTGAACAGGACCAGGACAAAAGTCTTGCAGAGAGATTTGCTAATGTTGTTGGGGGGTGTTTAAACTAGATTGGCAGGGTGATGGGAACCTGAGTGCAGAGTCAGATAAGACAAATTCAGAGCAGGGAACGGGAGACAAAAAATTAGCAAGTGACTCCGCAAGACCGAAGAAGCAAAGGTTAAAAAGACTACAGCACAGGAATTTGTCAATGTTAAATGGTATATAACAAATAAACTGACGAGTTGAGGGCACAGGTAGACACATAGCAGTATGACATTATTGGCTTAAAGAGGGTCAAAATTAGCAGTTCAACATCCCTGGATATAGGGGGTTCAGGCAGGATAGAGAGGGGGCTAAAAAAAAAGGTGCGAGTGTAGTATTATTGTTTAAAGAATCAATTGCAGCTGTGAGTAGGGATGATATACTAAATGAGTCATCAAACAAGGCCATATGGGATGAGCTCAGAAATAAAAAAAGGGACACCCGCACTACTAGAAGTATGCTATAGACCCCCAAATAGTGAGAGGGAGATAGAAGAGCAAATATGTAGGCAAATTTCTGAGTGTAAAAACAATAGGGCAGTAATAGTTGGGGACTTCAACTACCCTAATATCAACTGGGATGCGAACAGTACGAAGGGAACAAAGTTTCTGAACTGCAATCAAGAGAACTTTTTTAACCAGTACGTAACAAGCCCAATGACAGGGAGTGCAATTCTAGATTTAGTCTTAGGAAATGAAGCTGGGCAAGTGGATGAAGTAGCAGTGGGTGACCATTTTGAAGATAGTGACCATAATACAGGTTAGATTTAGCATAATTATGGAAAAGGATAAAGATAGAACAGGAGTAAAAGTTCCAAATTGGGGAAATATAAATTTTACAAAGCTGGCAAAGCTTTTCAAAGCTGGTGAACTGGTTACAGCCACTTGAAGGGAAATCAATGACAAACTAGGGGGAGGCATTCAAAAGTGAGATTCTACAGCACAGTGTGTACATGTCCTCACAAAAAAAAGTGATACTGCCAATACAGAGCCCCCAGGATATCTAGAATATACAGGGTAAGATAAAGCAGAAAAAGAAAGCTTATGACAGTCACAAAAAAAATCAATACATTAGAAAGCCTAGAGAAGTATAGAAAATACAGGGGTGAAGTAAAAAATGAAATCAAGAAAGCAAAGAGAAGATATGAAAAAATATTGCCAGACAAAATCAAGGAGAACCCAAAGATGTTTTATCAATACATTAAGAGCAACAGAGTAACCAAGGAAAGGTAGGGCCTATCAGGGGTGTACTTATGCATTGATGCAGAAGATGTGGGCAGGGTTCTTAATGAGTATTTTATCTCTGTCTTCACAAAGGAGGGGGATGATGCAGACATTCTAGTTAATGAGGAGGAGTGTTAAATATTAGGTAAAATAAGCACAACAAGAAGGAAGTACCAGAGAGCTGACATCTTTGAAGGTGGATAAATCACCAGGGCTGGATCGATTGTATCCCAGGCTGTTAAAGGAAGCCAGGGAGGAAATAGCGGATGCTCTGAGGATCATTTTCCAATCCTCACTAGATACAGGCGAGATACCATAGGATTGGACATCTACAAATATTGTATCATTGTTTAAAAATGATGCGAGGAATAGGCCAAATAATTATAGACCAGACTGTCAGACTTTTAGAATCAATTCTGAGAGCCAGGATAAACTGTCACTTAGAAAGGCATGGATCAATCAGGGAAAGTCAGCATGGTTTTGTTTAGGGAAAGTCGTGTCTTACTAACTTAACTGAATTTTTGAGGAAGCAACAAGGAGGATTGATGAGGGTAGTGCATGGATGTGGGCTACATGGATTTTAGTAAGGTATATGACAAGATGCCACATGGCAGACTGGTCAGAAAAGTAAAAGACCATGGGATACAGGAGAAGTGGTGGGTTGGTTCCAAATTTGGCTCAGTGACAGGAAACAAGTGTAATGATTGACTGATGTTTTAGCGAATGGAAAGTGGCTTCCAGTGGCATTCCACAGGGGTCAGTGTTGGGTCCCTTGCTGTTCATGTTATATATTAATGATTTAGACTTAAATATGGGTGGCATGATTGGGAAATTTGTAGATGACACAAAAATCAGCATGTAGTTGATAGAGTAGAGGATAGCTGTGGCCTTTAGAATGATATCAATGGTTTGGCTGAGTGGGTGGAAAAGTGGCAAATGGAATTCAATCTGAACAAGTGTGGGGAGGTAAAACAAAGCAAGGGAATACTCAATTAACAGGAGGATATTGAAAGGGATAGAGGAAGGGAGGAACCTTGGGAGTGCATGTCCATAGGTCCTTAAGGTGGCAGGACAGTTAGACAAGGTGGTAGAGGTGGCATGTGGAATGCTTTCCATTATTGCATGAGGTATAGAATACAAAAGCAGGGATGCAATGCTGAACTGTATAAAACGCTGGTTAGGCCACAGCTAGGGTTTTGTATATGGTTCTGATCACCACATTACAGGAAGGACATATTGCTCTGGAGAGAATACAGAAGAGATTTACAAGAATGTTACCAGGGCTGGAAAATTGCAGCTATGATGAAAGATTGGGTAGGCTAGGATTGTTTTCCTTAGAACAGAGGAGGCTGAGGGGTGACTTCACTGAGGTATAAAAAATTATAAGGGGCCTAGATAGAGTAGATAGCCTCACGGAGAGGTTAATTACCAGGGGGCACAGACTTAAGGTGATTGGTGAAAGGATTAGAGGGGGGTATTAGGAAAAACTTTTTTCACCCAGAGGGCGGTAGATGTCTGGAATTCACTGCCCAGGTTGGTAGAAACCCTTAACTCATTTAAAACGTACTTCAATCTGCACCTGAAGTGCTGTAACCTGCAGGCTGCAGACTGGGTGCTGGAAGGTGCGATTAGAATGGGCGGCTAGATTTTTCAGCCGGCGCAGACACGATGGGCTGAATGGGCCATAGCTTTTCTATGGCTCCATGGATTCAAGTCTCCCCCATCTCTTAAAACAGTGATGCCCTCCACTATTTATTACAAATCCTAACTTGAGGAAGCCTTGGAAAGGACAACTTGAGAAGTTTCAAGAGGCTGCTTCAGAGCGGCATATACAAAGGAATCATAATATAATCTATTAACTCAGTCAGAAAAAGGATAGAGAGAGAGAGAGATGAGGAGACACCCAAAATGGAGAAGAAAATGACTGACAAATGGATTAAAGAAAGCTGCACAAAACAGATGTTTTTTAAAATGGTACAGTGCACTTTCGGCTTGTAAACCACAATGCCAATTACAACAATTTACTCAAACTTGAAGCCAGAATAGTTACTATGAACCTATTACCATCCAATTCTTTTTACAATGACTGTTGCATCTATTTTATGAAATATTGATTATGTTACTTATTAGGAGCCCACTCATTCAAGTAATGCAGAAAATGAAAATCACAATGGTGCAGTATAGTACTGAAGGAACTTTTAAGTGGGCTTAAGAAACAGAGCGAGAGAGTGAATACTGTTTAAACATGGTGTATTAGGAAAAATTTCAAGAAACCAGAATAAGGATTGGCATTATCAGGTTAATGTGACTGGTGAGGCAGAACTGGATAAAAGATTATTAGGAGTAGGTGCGGATAGGGCAGTAACATGGAATGTTGTTACTCCAGTACAAGGCTGTGCTGGAAAGCCCCACTTTCCCTACTCTGGCTGCTCCATCATAAGGAAGCAAGTCATGATTTGTAAATAAAAAGTGTATTTCATCAACTCTCCTCAAAAATCGTTGTACCCACTTCAAGTGGTCTTGGAGCAAATGATCTGTCCCACGTACAAGGGGGTTGGGGTGGGGAGATGATAGTGGTGGAAAGTGTAAAAGGGAATAGATCTTTAAAAATTACTGCGAAATCTCAACAAAAATCTATGATAAGTAACAAGCCAACTAATGGATGGCAATCTTGCTTCAGTACGCACCCCAGCTCAGATTTCTTTCTTCGCAACTCCAACTGTTTCCTTTCCTCTTCCAGCTCCTCCAGCTCCCATCGCTGTTTCAACAATTTCTCCTGTTCTGCCTTGAGATTCTTGGCCTGAAGAATAGCAGACCTCGATTAAATCAGATCCTCACCCATTAGCAATGCTCATGCCCATTGATCATGGTAAACAATTTTTAGCGCAACCTTCTCTTCACAAAAAGGCTTGAATCACAAAACCCACATTTCTCTCTTAATGTAAAGGACTACATAATGCAATAGGACTGGAATTTATACCCTTGAGCCAAAGAGATTACCATGGGCTACCAAAATGCAACAGGAATTATACTAGAGGTAAAACCTCTCAAAGACAGATCAGACTGAAAGAGAAAACTAGAGATGACCCACAAATACAAAAGAAAAAAACATTTTTTGATTTATCTCCCTTTCTTTTTAGAAGGTACCAATGACTGCTTGACTAAGTTTTCTCACACACTGTCAACCTTCAGGAGACACAGAACACATCCAGGAACTTTAGACCAGTCAACTTAATATTGGCAGTAGAAGAAATAATGGAATCCCTAATAAAGGAGAAAAACATCTAGAAACCAAATAAAATAATGAATAGTCAACATTGATTTCAAAGGTTGCTTGGCCAACCTCATTGAATTCTTTGAAGATCTAACAGAGATAATAGACAAGGATAATGCAGTCGGTGTAATCTACCTAAACTTCCAAAAGATCTTGGATAAGGCACCACATAACATGCAAATGCATTAGGTTAGAGCATGCAGAGTTGGGGGACAAGTAGCAGAATGGATAGCTGTTAGCTGCAAGACCAGAAAGTAGGGAGTAGGGATGATCAACGCTGGGAACATTATTGTTCCCACTTTATTCAAACACACAATTTCTACATTTGCAGACAACACAAATTGGAAGAGACAGTCAACACTGGGGAAGAGCACAACAAATTACAACAGAACAAGACATTAATAAACCTGCAGAATGGGCATGTGAAATTCAATATAGATAAGTGTGAGGTATTACATTTTTCCAAGAAAAATAAAGTGATCATATATTACTTGAAAAATAAGAATCTAAATCAGCAGAGAGCAAAGTAATCTGGGAGTACAAATATATAAATCACTGAAAGTTGTGCTGCAGTTCAGTAAGGCAACAACAAAGTAAAGCAAGTCCCAGAGTTTATTTCTAAAGGGATAGAATTTAAGAGCAGAGAATTTATGTTAAACATGTATTGAACATTAGTTACACCACACCTGGGGTAGCATGTTGCCTGGTCACTATTATATAAAATGAACATAATGACAACAGAGAGGGTGCAAAAAAGATTTACAAGGATGATACTAGAAGTGCCAGGTTATACCTAACAGGAAAGGATGAACAGCCTGGTCTCTTTACTCCTGAAAAGGCTGAAGGATGACCTAATAGAGGTTTTTAAAATTATGAATGATTTTGATAGAGTTGACTCAAAGTGTTTGCGCTTGTGGGGAACAGCAATACTAGGAACCATCAATATATGCTGGTCACCAAGAAATCCAATAGCGAATTCAGAAGAAGCTTCTTCACTTGGTGTGGTAAGAGTGTGGAACTCGCAATCACAGGGAATAGTTGAGGTGTATAATATGGGTACTTTTAAGGGCAAGTTAGATAAGAACATGAGGAAGAAGAGAATAGAGGGTTATGCTGGCAGAGCTAGATAAGGAAGCAAGGGAAAGGACTCAAGTGGAGCATAAACTTTGGCATGGACTGGTGGGCCAAACTTTTGTGCTGTATATTTCATGTAATTCTATTTAATGTACCTTGCCAAAGCACTAATTCTTCATATAGAAGCTTAGACAGTCAGTGTTGGTGAGTTATTTGACCACAGAGGGCGTCCAGAAATATTGTTCTTCTTTCTAAGAAATTGTAAACTACAAGTGCCCGTTTGTCCTTCAGTTGCACCATGAAACACATTACACATGAGTATATCTGAGTAACTACACTCCCCGTCTACACAGTAAACACTAGGCCCATACTAATCATTACTTCCATTAAAATGCATCACGTCTTTCAGCTGTGTCTTCAGGTCTATTAATATTTTAGTACTTTTTTAACCACAGATAAATCAAATGATTTAACTGTTTTAGTCTGTGCCCATTGTTTAAATAGGTTGACAGCTTTTAGGACATTCTCTTCTCTCCTTATGCCTTTTTCATTTCCTTGGGGGATTGCATGTGCTGTAGGTTAAGAGGAAATCATCGAATCGTACAGCACAGAAGAGTGCCTAACTGAACCAGCCGTATGGGAGGCGATGAGGATCAGCTCTACTTCCAATCCCCTCTTCTGAGAAATGCATGGTTTCTGTTTGGTGACCTACCACAGCAGTAAATCTGAAATCCAGTGTGTCTCTATTACCATTGCATGGCAGAATGGTGCTCAATCCATTGTCATGCATTCGCCTCAATTTATCCACCTGTCATTACAATATGAGTGGCAAAGTCACAATGTGTTATTTGATTGGATCTGCACATTGAACAAATCCTATGGATATGGCTAGGATCTCTGACACAAGCCCTCGCTTTTGCATTAAAACTGTTTATTCAGGTGTAAGCAAATTGGTTCTTACCTCAACCTCCCGTAAACGCAGTTCCTCCATTTGCTGTCGCAGAATTTCTGCCTGCTTCACGTCTTCCTGTCTTCTCCGCTCCTCTTCCTGCTTTATTCGTTCCATGGCCTGTTTCCTTGCAACTTCATATTCATTCTCTAATCTTTTCTTCTCCTCCATCTCTGCCTCTTCTTTCTAAATTTGCAAGAAAGAGAGACAAATTGCTGCTTCTGTTTTGTCATTATCCCTTTTGAACTTAAATTTCTGTTCTTTCCTTCTCTACCCCAACATCTCTGCAAAATTCAATTAGAAGCACCTCCTTTAAGGCTGTCCTCTTTCACAAAGCTTTTAGTCACCCCTACTAATACGTCCTTCTTTGGCTCAATACACATTTTTGTCTAATGATACAGAATCCCAGAATGGTTACAATGCAGGAGGCAGCCATTCAGCCCATCATGTTCATGCTGGCTCTCTGAAACAGCAATTCTACAAATGCCAATCCCCTGCCTTCTACCCTTAGCCCTGCACATTCTTCCTTTTCAGATAGTGATCTAATTCCCTTTTCTCCAATAAAGGCATTTTTGTAGTTAATTCTGCGGCATCACTGAGGCAGATTATTAACACATTACCAACAAGTGTAAATGTGAGTCCAGTGCTGTAGGTACCTGCTCAATTTAGAATGCGTGAAATAATTTCAGATTCAACCCTTACAGGCTGCAAATAATGGAGGCTGGATTAATCTGATTTAAACCCAAGTCCCAGAAATGAAAGGTTAAAATCCAACCCATCACCAAATCTCCTAAACACATTAAGTTATTCTTAACAAAGTTCTTAAATCAATTTATAGTTAATATGTCTGATCATTTAATTCATTAAACTACATTTAAAATTTCAAACTAAGAGTTTGTAATGAATAAAAAGTGACTGTCCCAAGATGTAGTTTCATGCTAGTTCATAAGCTATCCTGATCTAGAAACAAATTTTGATTTGCAATAATAATTTGTTAATTTAATAACTTGCAGTGAGTGGTTAAAATCTGAAATGCACTACCTGAGAGTGTGGTGGAGGCAGATTCAATCAAGGCCCTCAAAAGAAAATTGGATAATTATCTGAAGATAAAAGAAACTGCAGAGCTATGAGGAAAAGGAAAGGGGGGGCTGTCGGGGAGACTAGCCGAGTTGCTCTCGCAGAGAGCCAGCATAAACATGATGGGATGAATGGCCTCTTTCTGTGCTGTGATTATTGCATG
Organism: Carcharodon carcharias; assembly: GCF_017639515.1. Lineage (NCBI taxonomy): Eukaryota > Metazoa > Chordata > Chondrichthyes > Lamniformes > Lamnidae > Carcharodon > Carcharodon carcharias. The sequence continues at coordinate 18,091,981 of NC_054479.1, read as the reverse complement.
ATTCTATAATTAAGCCTCCAACTGATCTGAGGATATAGCAAATTGGAGCTTTAAAGGGACAGATTAGTTTAAACACGGTTCCACTTTAACAACGGCCTTCCTCAAAACGTCCCCCACATCCTATGATGATGGGGCAGTCAGGACAAAAACACACCACCATTATTTTTATATAATTGTATGTTATGGTTATTATAAAACTGCCGACCTTCTAACTTAGCAGCAAAAGAGATCCCTTGATTTGTTATGAAAACAATTGTCTGCATCAGTTACACATATTCCTAAGTAAAAGTAGAAAATGCTCAAATTGCACATCAAACAAGACATCATCCAAAAGAAAATGAAGATTACTGGTTTAAATGGCACCTTCTGTCACAGTTAAAAAGAAATCCTTATTTATCTCTTTGAAAATTAAGATGTGAACACATGACTCCACTCAAAAGAGCACGTGAAAGGATTCCCCACAGTGGCTGTGTTTTTTCTACAATGGTCGAACTCTTAGAAATTGTTGCATATTTTATATGCGGTTGTCACACACTGGGGGCTTTTTCTGTGATAATTTTCCACAGAAATTATTTGGAAGAAGTTATATTCAAGTTTTGACTTTGAAATCAAAATGAATTTGCACAGGTTTAATAAATGGCACAATGTGCAGGCATTAGGAGAATATATTGAAACCTGACATTGATACTGTTATCCAGGGCAAGCAAGAACAATAAAGGCTGTGGTCCCATCTCAGGAGTTCCAGTAAACACTATATGGGGTTGGATGTCTCTTCGTGTTGAGCTCCACATGAAGCTGGTTTCAAAGAGAGGGAGTGACTTTAATTATCAGCTCTACTGGCCAACCTCCAGATGGGAGGTACATTCAGGAACCAAGCTCCAACTTCCTGAGGAGGCAGGAGGGAAGGGAATAAAGATCCACACTATCTTATAGGGTTTTTTGAGGCAGAAAGTTGCAAGGCAGTCAGGCCCAACAAAGGCTGGGAATAGCTTAAGAACTCAAGAGCAATTATTTTGTTTAAGTCAACCAAATCAACTTGCTAATGTAGGGAAGAAAAGTGTCTTTATTCTTTTGTATTATTACCCAAAGGTAAGTTGTACTAATTATAAGACATGTAAACATAGTCATAACTATTGCCCTGTTTGTTCCCATGGTGCAAAATAAAGCAGCTGAACCATTCACATCTGGCCTGATCTCATCAAGTGTTTGCTTCATCTGCATTTGGAAAAGTTCAAGAAATGTAGAAGATACAAATATCCAGTGCAGATTATGAGGGAATACTGTTATTATACTCATGAATTTTATTAACAAATTGTTGAATATTGGATAATACAGGCACACCCCTAAAATATAAGACTGCTTATGGGAGTGACTAACACCATTCTACCTGAGAAAAGATCTAAGGCAAGGTCCTAAACTTATAACTAGACCCATAACCACAATTTGTGTCTAAATCACTGTATAGCTTGGTTAAGAGGTTTCATGATCTCAAAATTCAATATGTTGTTTAATTACCTGCCGTTTTTCTGTGACTTGTGAAGACCAGCTGTCTGTCACGTGCATCTTGTGCAAATCTGACTGGATCTGTATCCAAAATAAATAATCAGCAAAAAAATTGATTGATGGTCAACAGCTCCATTATTACTGTATCATGCGACTACCAGGATGATAGAAGGCAAACTGGAGAAGATCTTGCTTCTTTCTCGTCTAGCAGTTCTTATATTCCTATCGTATTACAATTTTAAAGGTGGCTCCTAAAAGTGGTATTTGCAAGCTACTGCAACAAGCTCCTATGCTACATGTGCAAACATTGCAGATTTTCCAAGCTTATTTTCAGAGCACCTCAGCAATACTAGGTATCCCGTCATGCGCCCCCCCCCGCAATCCACCATCGAGTTCAAATAAATTCTCACTCCAGTAACATTCTTCATGTGATGGTCTGGCTATTCTAGGTTGCTACAAGTAACATAACTTCACTGCAAAAACTAAGCTGAGTTTCCTATTACAAACTCCACATGGAGACAGGAGTGTCAGCTGTATTGCTCTCTGCATCAGTAGATTTGTTGGTTTGAATTTGATAGCAGTTCGGTACCATGCTCTCAGTGCTGTCCTTCATTATAAGCAACACGATGATCCAATTTTAAACATAAAAGAAGTTCATCTTGAAGAGCAAGAGACCAACAGGAGAGATAGAACAGTGGAGCTGAGCCAAGATGAAAAAAACTGATATACTGAAGCTTTGATATGTAGAATTTTTTTTGACCAGTTCTTTCAAGCTTCAAAAGATGGTGACTTCAGGACGCCTAGCCTAGACAGGGTGGAAAATTCAGTCAAAAGTCCTCACTCCTGATCACTAACCATTAGCTCTTGCTTGAAAATATACTGGAAGACACACTAGACAAAGAAAGGATCAGTGGTTCACTATGCTACACTATTCCAGGATTGATAAACCTACCAAGATTCATTATATTGGTTCAAAAGTGAAGAATAGCAAGTTGGGTGGGCTGCCAGTGCAAGTGACACAAGTGTCTCCTAGGAAGGGAGGAACAAACCCAGGGGAAAGCTCTTTAATAAAAACAATGTGCACTAGGACTGGATGCAGCTTTTTCAAAATTCTATTTACCACAGTTGCTTATTAACTTTCACAGAAGATAGACTACATCAGCCCACACGAGATTCCACACTAGATTTGAACTGAATTTCTGATATCCTTCCCCTTACAAACACTTCCTTTTTTGCCAAAGATGCACCTTATAGCTTAGTCCTGGATCTCGCACAAGGAGCAGGAGTCCCTTTGTTTCATGCTGTGGAAATTTGAATTATGAAAGAGAACTACTTGGAAGTGTCTGATATATCTGTATTGGGACCTTTGCTCCATTGAAAAAAAAGCGTTAAAACAAAATGCTCATTACCCTTTCTCAGCATTGCCTCAAAGGATTGTGTTCAGGTTGAAGCTACTATCCATCAAGACTACCAGGTACAGGCATTAAATCACAATTGGGACAAAAATAAGCCAACTTCTCCTCCTCTGCAGGATGGCCTCTACTCACTTGACACAGTTCTTTATTGTTCTTCTTCCAGTGTTCATACAACAGCTGTTCGGCGACCTGAGAACAGAGGCACAGAAATGTTTAGTGCAAATTACGTAGCATCTATACATCATTTACCATTGTCAAATACTGTTGTAATGACAGATGTAAAACTAAATTGCCAGCAAAGAAAGCTTAGATCAAGGGCAACAAAGGTTCATTGGACTGACTGCTGGGATGAGGGGATTCTCCGAACAAGTAGAGACTGAGTAAACTTGGCCTATATTTAGGTGTTTAGAAGAATGAGAAGTGATCTCATTGAAATTTTTAAAATTCTTGAGGGGTTTGATAGCTTGGATGCTAAGAGAAAGTTTCTCCTGGCATAGGAGTCTAGAAGTAGAGGAATAATAGTAGCAATAATAATAATAATAATAATAATAATAATCATCATCTCAGAATGAAGGATTGTCCATTTAGAAATAAGATGAGGAAATATTTCTTCACTCAAAGGGTTATGAATCTTTGGAATTTTCTACCTCAAGAGAGTTGTGGATGCTCAGTCGTTACATACATTTAAAATTAAGATCAATAGATTTTTGGATACTAAGGGAATTAAAAGGTATGGGGATATCGGGGAAGAAGCAATTGAGGCAGAAGATCTTATTGAATGGTGGAATGGGCTCAAAAGGGCCGAATGGTCTACTACCGCTCCTATCTCTAATGCTCTTTTGTTCTTATTACTTCACTAAGAAAATCAAGGTATGAGTATTTCTTCATGAAAAGCTCCATTTCCTGTCCCAGAAGTATCACAATTATAGCAATTAACATTAGCCCATTTTAAGCAGCCAGATTAGTTAGCAGCTGCAAAATAAACATTAAGGATTTATACATTAAGGCTTCCCTTATGGATCAGTAGGTAAATCCAGCACCCAATGCAGTACTTAGTAGCAACCACCTCAGGGTTCTAGGTCCTACCCCTAGTGTATGCCTAGTTGTTGATCTTTGCAGGGTGCCAATAGGGGCATCCCAGTTTATCACAGTGTCCCTGGATTTTGAAGGAGAAAAGTCAAGTAAGATTGTTACCCCAACTGCAATGAGACTCTTGCTGGAAAGTGCAATTAATGTGGACCTCAGGTGCAGACAGTTTCTGATCGGTCTTTGACAGCACCCTTTTGTGGATGACTAGCTTACTGACACTATTCATAATTCCACTTGATAAAAAAATGCCTATTTTTCACTGTAGTGTCTTTCATTTGGAATCAAGTCATTTCTGGATTTTGGAATTTTCTGGATTATTGAATGACATTAGAATGCCTAAGCACAAGTGTATGAACTGGAAGACACCACAGAGATAAATATTTACCTGAAACATAAAATAGTGATAAAACATTATAAAATGGTAATAAAAATTGTTTTACTTATTCAATAATGTACATTCCATGTTTCTGCTACCAAAATACTGTACTAAAATTATGCCAATGATGTCAAGGGAACAGGTGATTCCATACAATGCTTTATTTGCACTGCTGCAAAGGGAGAGAGCAAGAGAAAGAGACACACAGTGAGGGAAAGATAGCAAGAGAGAAAGCGAGCCAGAAAGCGGGCCAGGGAGTGGGGCCCCAGAGAAGGATATATGGAAAAAGACTGAGAGACCAACAGAGAGATGGAGAAAGACATTGAGCGCGAGAGAGAGAGAGAGATGAGAGAGCCAGACAGAGAGATTGCGAGATAGGGACAGAGATTGATGGAGAGGTAGACCGACAAAGAGAGACAGAGGTAGTATAGATAGAGAAATCAAGTGGGTTTGTAACCTCGTGACGTGTTTTCCCATGCTACACAGTCATCACGTTCCCCTCTCACCCTCCATTTTATACCCTCAGTCCGAAGATCAGCTGAGACCATGCCTTCCTGATTTGTTGCTGCGCCTGAACAGTCAAGCAATGAGTGCGTAGGTCTGCACGGAAAATTTCCAGACAATTGGTGTTTCCGGAGTTCGGATTTCCAGACTGAGGAGGTTACAGTGTAATTAATTACCCATGAATGGAACTTCAGGAATATGCAACATTAAAAATTTCTGAGCTTGCAATTTAGCAAGTCACTAATTGTAGACAAAAAAAATAGGCATTTTCTTTTATTATTGTTAAATGAGGGATTTTGACTCTCACTGTCATGGCTCCAATTAGCAGCTGCGAGATAAACATTAAGGATTTATACATTGAGGCTTCCCTTATGGATCAGTAGGTAAATCCAGCACCCAATGTAGTACTTAGTAGCAACTACCACAAGGTTCTAGGTCCTATCCCTACTATATGCCTAGTTGTTGACCTCTGCAGGGTGTCGAGTCATTGTCTTCATAAGGGAAGGAAAGAAAATTATGTAGAAGAAAAATCAGCATGCATAATAATCCAACCAGCTTCTGAATCCTCCAACAAATATCCTAAATCTGTTTATTTTATTTCAAGTGTGAGGGCTTTACCACAGTTGAAGTCTGCATATGACATATTACAATACATCAAATTTTATCTGATAGTACTACTATGAACCTCTTTGGGGTGTTTTAACCACGTTAAAGGTGTTAGGTAAATGTAAAGTGTTGTTATTGTTGAAGGGGCTCTAAGAGTATCATAGATCTATACTCTATCAGACTTCAACCAGTAAATCTTTCCTAGGCATCCATTATTCTATATATAAAGTGCGTAAATTCACAGATTAGGTTACATACTGTAACTTACTCCCAGGTATCCATTATTCTTTATGTATGCACTGATTCAATTAGCGTGTAACTCATTCCCAGATATCTAAGCAGTAATGCACTGCCACTTGCAATCCTCAAATTGTACACCTTGACAGTAAATGCCATCAGGGTATTCTATCATGGAAGTATAACAACCAGACCTGATGCACAGACATACACAATTTCCAGCATGGGCCAATGGATCAGCAATGCAAACTGGCTGATTTCTCTATCTCCAAGTCCTCCACCTACTGATGCCAATTGTAACTGTAGTGCTCCAACTCCTGTCTGACTGTGATCAGCTAACTTGGCATGGACCAGAGACCTTCCTGATCTATATGGCTCAACTCCACACCTGGGAACTTCAAGCGAAACCCATTCCTACCTTTCTCCTGCGCTCCTCACGGGCAGATTTCAGTTCCTCAGTCTTCTCCTTTGCATCCTGGATGAGAGGACCTGTATCTACCTTTAGTTCACGGAGCTCTGCTTCAAGGAGATCTTGTTCCTCTTGCAGTAAGCACTGCAGCTTTTTCCGTCTTTGCTCCAGATTACATACCTTTTCCTGCTGCTGTTGATTTCGGTGGTATGCTGCCATACTACCAAAGAAAGAAAAGTGCCTAAATGTCCCCTTCTCACAGCCAGAAATAAATTATTCACTTCACAAAGTTCTGGTCCAATAGCTCTGGTAGCCTTGCACTTAATTCCCAAACTTAATTCACATTCTCAACTGGCATCTGAAAAAAATTACATTTATTTTAAAAAACATAAATTTATTTTTGTACTGATTGAGGGAAACTAGTGGAACATATAATTTTCTATTTTTTTAAAATCTGGTCAGCATCACGTTTGCAGGGCACACAAAATAAAATGGTTAAACCTGCACCAGCCTATCTGAATGTCAATCACCTTTAAAAAAAATTGGAGCCATAATGGATCAGCATGACATTTCTGTTTCCCAGGACCTGTTTTCTTAATGAGACTGGAAATCAAGTGCCATATCAGGTGTAGCTTTATTCTACCCTCATGCCTTCACAGGGAAACTGGACTTCCCTGGACTTCACATATATAGAAGACTTAACAGTAATGGCTGGATTTGAACTTGGGTCCCAAAGAGAATTTGAACCAACTATGCCACCCATCCCGTACAATGTTCTTTAATAAAATAGCTACGCACCTGGCTCACTGGGCAAATACACCAACTAGTCTGACACAAGGCATACAGATCAGAGAGGTAACAGATTTGATTACTGCTCCACACAGACTTTGCTGATCTTAGCTTAAGCAGCATTGGTAATTCTATAATTATGCCAGAACCCTGGACTATGGTGGGGGAAAAAGGAGTCCCCCTGGTTCCTGCTGGTGACACTTAAAAATCCTGGATTCTTGCTCATTACTGCCTGAAGGAAACTTAAGAACATTTGGTAAAGTAATCAAGATTGGCTGTTAAATTAGAATAGCCCATTCATCTCCTTGTTCATGCATATGAACAATAGAGATCATCTAGATCTTTGCAATCATATCCTAGCAACAGTCAGCTCCTTCTGAAAAGGAGAGAAAAGAAAAACTAGCATACAGACCAATTAGCTACTATGCCACTACCTATACCTTTTTTAAAAAGAACCTTTGCCACTCCCCACTCAAATAGATGCTCAACTCCAGGTTCTCACTCTCCTGACTCTTGTTTTCTACCTTTGCTGATAAGATTGTCTTGAACTCCACTGCGCCTGTTTGCTGCTCCGGACATCATGTTTTTTGAAGTACTGATGGTGCAGTTCCCACTGCATGCGAAGGCGCTCCTCCTGATCCCGCTGACGAACAATTTGCTGTTCCAACACTCGATTCCGGCTACTCCACCTGGATGGGATTGTAGGTAAAGCCATCTCTGGGGCCTATGGAATCAAATTAAAGTTTGCAGTCACATCACATTAAAAGTTAGTGCTCTGCAATTCTGAATTTTCAAAAGAGTCCCATTATTATGTCTTCTCCAATTTTCTTCCTTAATGTGTCCAACAAGCATTGACTTGTGGAATTCACATATAACAAGAGCCCTTTATTAACTTGCTCAAACACCACCCTTCACGAGCTAGTGGTGACAGTGATTGATAGTGAACTATACAACTTAAATCATCATATCTAAGCCAAATCCAATCTGATACTTATTAACCATTGTCATTTCATGTTACCTACGTATTTCACACAACTTCAATCAGCTGAGAAGAGATTAATCTTCTTTAAGCAACATTTTGTCTTGTGAGACAATGTTTGCAGCATGGTGGTCAGTTCTGTGTTGAACCTCGCTTGGTGTGGCTGAGAAGCCCACTTTAGAATGGCAGTTACTACTGCGTTTGCTGAAGTTGAAGACAGTGAGCCAAGAAGGTGCAGGTTTTGAACGTCTGTTTTCCCTGGGCCTTCTTCTTGCCAACTGACCTTTCTGTTTCACCTCACCTCTTCCAATTCCCCCCCAGTCAATCAGCCTCCGGAGGTCACGGCCCTAGGTGACTGTCTCCCAGTTGTCTGTCTCAACATCCGCTACCTTCATAAAGATTAAACATGTGCCGAAACTCTGCTTCAATCCTTGTTTTTTAACTATTCAATTTAGTTACGGCCTTTGGTCACTCATGCCAGAAGGCCACTGGTGAGATGGTTAACAGTTGCTTATTGTCTGTCCATGGCACAAGGTTTCAGCTGTGTGAATGGTGGAAACAAAATTAAATGACTCTGTCCTTCCTATCTCTGTGGAAAGCATTTTGATCCAAAATGAGGTACTGATTTTGACAAATGACTGGGGAGCAATTTGAGGTAATGAACTTACACCAGTGTTGAAGCAATGTTGGTGCAGGATAATCCAGTACATTGCAAATGACGGTCTGACCCCTGGAGCCCCTCATAATGTGACTATTATAGGCAATGAACTCACTTACAACATTGCACGCACTGATTTGACTTTAAATTTTAACTTACATTGGTTTCCTCTTTTTTTTGTTTTGCCTTTAAAACATGGTTGACTCAGGTCCGAGGATGCTGCAGGCAAAGGCCTCACCTGACCGCTCTCAATTTGTGAGCTTCCCCAAGGGGCAGTCAGGGGTAAAATGTGCCCCCCCCCCCCCGGCTCTCGGGCGCGGTGCCCTGCGCTTCAACTGAACTGACTTGCGCCCGGGGCGAGCTCGAGTTTTACCCGCACCACCCCCTTCCCCTCCCCCGCGCCGATCACGGTTAATTCCGACCGTTTGCCTCCGCTGTCCCTGTCGCTCCTGGTAACAAGAAACTACTCTTCCGCCAGGTCTACGGGTACCGAGTGCGTTCAAACCCGTCCGAGAAACGCGCTTTCGAAACATCTGCTCAGCTGAGTCCAAACAGACCACCCCCAACCTCTCCCCTTCTCACACATGGAAATGTTTTCTTTCACTTCACGAAGCAATTGAGGCATTACATCTTTTTTTAGTGGGAAGAACGCATTGTTATCTAAATATTTAGATATAAATTTTAAATTTATATTTAAGATATATTTAAAAGCAGAAAAACATTGTGAGACTTGTCCAGAGTCTATACTGGGACCAATTGGTGAGCATCAGGCTAGAAGAGGGACAATCAGATATGTTTCAAGCGAAGAGAGGAGTATGACAAGGCTGTGTACTGTCGCCAAAATTACTCGATCTGTGCACAAAACAAACACTCAGAGAAGAAGAGCCATGTGGACTCCAAACGTTAACTCTGTTTCTTTCTCCACGGACCCTGCCAGACCTGCTGGGTTTTTCCAGCATTTTCTATTTTTTTTATTTCAGGGAATTAGATGTGTTTCCAGGGGTAAAAATTGAAGGCAAGAACATATCAAACTTGACACAGCATTACTTGCAGAATCAGAAGAGGCCCTACAAGATATCAGAGATCAAATAAAATCCAGAAGTTTAGAATATGGGTTGAGTATGGACACCAAAAAGGAATACATTAGAAGAAACTGGAGTGAAAATTGAAGTGGATTGTGTCACACTGGAACAAGAAGATGTATATTTAGGACAAATAATTACAGGAGATGGCAAATGTGATGCAGGAGTTAGAAAGATAGAGATAGCCAGAAGTAATTTTGTGAAGATGAAGAATGCGTTAACAACAAGAGAACTCAAGCTTGTAACAAGGAAAAAGCTCATAAGATGCTACATTCTATCTAATCCCCTGTCTGCCTCAGACACCTGGACAATAAATAAAGATCTGTGGAAGAAAATAGAGGTCTTTGAAATGTGGATGCTCAGACATATGCTAAAAATTCCATATACAGACCTTAAGACAAATGAAGAGGTATTTATTTGAATTAGCAAGAGTGAAAAGAACCCTTAAAAAGTCACATCCATAAAAGAAAATGTCAGTATTTCTGCCATTTGATCAGAGCTGAAAAGCTACAGCGTTCTCTTCTGGAGGACAAAGTGGAGGGTAACAGGAAGAGGGGTTGACCCAGACGTAGTTGGATGATGGACGCCACAGAGCAGTTGCAGAGGAGCTAAAGTGGGTGTGTGAGGCAGACAAGCATGGCAAACTGTTATGTTCATTCTGTCAGGTCGCTTTGCTCGCAAACACGGTTGCACGCCTGTCTACCAGTGAGTGAATTGGCAAACAATATACTTCAGAAGCAGAGACCAATATAAGATGAAGCACATGCTGTTTAATTGCACAAGTAACAGAGCACTAACACAATGTGTGCTTCTCCAACTGGACCCTATTCTAAACTACTGATTAACATTGTAGGCCACGCTACACAGCTATTGGGTAATACAGTCATGTGGGTCAATCTGCTCGTATTCTCTTAAAGATGTATAGCACCTCAGATTACCACATCCCTCCCCCTTTACTCGAAAGTACAATTTACAATCTTTACAATATATCAACTATCTACATAAATAAATTATTTACAGATTCAGTCTCTCTGGAGACTACTTCAAACATGCTGAACATCATCGTCCTACTACTTCAGATGGTTTATCTGAGGCCTCCCATTCAGGAGTCATCTGTCCACTAGGCTCTCCAGTAGGAATCTGTAAGCTTGTCTCTTCAACTCTCTCAGGTTCAATGGATCCTACAGGTACTTCCAAACCAAGGGAAGTTCCTTCCACATGTGTTGTAGACTCCAAAGGGAATGCTTTCACCCTCTTTCGGGCCCAATCGCGTGCGCTCCTGCTGCCCCTCTCCTAGTTCAACAATATGAAGGTCAACTGTCAGGAAGGTTCTCAAAACCAGAATGTTGGGCAAGGCTAAATTCAACATAGTATGATCAGCTTCCTGTTGTGCAAAATAAAGATAAAAAATTAATTTCAGGGCTTCGTTAGTAATTCCACTTTTTCTTCCTATGTGTCTTCTTTTAATGGGTTTTCTTCTTGGCTGACCTTAATCTCAGCCTTTTTTTCAATTTCCCTATTGGCCAGACTAGGCTGAGGCATGAGGTCAACTTGAGTGAACCCGGTGGTTGAGTCTTCCAGCATTTCCCCAACTATCAGCTGCTTTGAAAACTCAGGGGCCCCTATTATTAAAACTTCTTGGCTTTCACGTAGCTGATTCTTCAGCTCTTCCATTTCATTTTTATATTTGTTAGTTGTTTCCTGGAGAATTAAGTATTGCTGTGTTTTCTCAACTAATTTATTCTTCATTTCGGCCAGAGTGTCATGAAGAGATTAATGTGTATAATGTTATTGGAAATTATTTTTTAAAATAGAATTCTAGTGGGGATCTGTGTCTAGGTGTGTGTCCACGTGTGTCTTAATTGGATTAAAGCCAGCTAGTCTGGGAGCTTTTATGTATAGTAGTTTTGAGATGTTAATTGGCTGAACAGTATGGAGAACAGTAAGGTAAAGTGTTCATTTGCATTTGTTGAATAAACCATTCAAGACTGTGGGTAAAATCTTCTCCAACCCTGACTTTGTTATCAAACCTGCTGACAAGGGTGTTGCTGTTGTTGTGGGGTGTACTGACCTTTACCTCGCAGAGCTGAGTGCCAACTCGCAGACACTTCCCCCTACCTCCCTCTGGACCATGACCCCACCACCGAACATCAAGCCATTGTTTCCAGGACTGTCACTGACCTCATCTCCTCTGGAGATCTTCCCTCCAGAACTTCCAGCCTCATAGTGTCCCAACCTCGGACGGCCCACTTCTACATCCTCTCCAAAATCCACAAACAAGACTGTCCCAGTAGACCGATCATGTCAGCCTGTTCTGCCCCACGGAACTCATTTCTTCCTATCTTGACTCCATTCTCTCTCCCCTTGTCCAGTCTGTTCCTACCTACATCCAAGATTCCTCTGATGCCTTACATCATATCAACAATTTCCAGTTCCCTGGCTCCAACCGCCTCCTCTTCGCCGTGGATGTCCAATCTCCCTACACCTCCATCCCCCATCACGATGGTCAGAGGGCTCTCCGCTTCTTCCTTGAACAGAGGCCGGAACAATCCCCATTCACCACCACTCTCCTCCGTCTGGCTGAACTTGTTCTCTCACTGAACAATTTCTCCTTAAACTCATCTCACTTTGCACAAATAAAAGGTGTGGCTATGAATACGTGCATGGGCCCCAGTTATGCTTATGTCTTTATGGGTATGTAGAACATTATTTGTTCGAGGCCTACTCAGGCTCCCTCCCACAACTCTTTCTCCAGCACATCGCTGATTGTTTTGGTGCCACTACATGCTCTCATCTGGACCTGGAACAATGTATTAATTTTGCTTCCAATTTCTACCCCTCCACCACTTTCACATGGTCCATCATTGACACTTCCCTTCCCTTCCTTGACCTCTCTGTCTCAATTTCTGTTGATAGACTGTCCACCAATATCTATTACGAGCCCACCGACTCCCACAGCTACCTCAACTACAACTCCTCACACCCCGTTTCCTGTAAGGACTCCATCCCATTCTCTCAGTTCCTCTGCCTCCGTCGCATCTGTTCCAATGATGCCACTTTCCAAAACAGTGCTTCTCATATGTCTTCCTTCTTCCTTAATTGAGGTTTCCCACTCACGGCGGTTGACAGGGCCCTCAACCGTGTCCAACCCATCTCCCATGCCTTTGCCCTCACACCTTCCTCTTCCTCCCAGAACCATGATAAGGTCCCCCTTGTCCTCACTTTTCACCCCACCGCCTCTTCATTCCAAGGATCATCCTCCGCCATTTCCACCAACTCCAGCATGATGCCACCACCAAACACATCTTCCCTTCATCCCTCCCTGTCATTCTGTAGGAACCATTCCCTCCGAGACACCCTGGTCCACTCCTCCATCACCCCCAACACCTCAACCCCCTCCCACGACACCTTCCCATGCAATCGCAGAATGTGCTACACCTGCCCCTTTACTTATCCCCGATCCTCACCATCCAAGGGCCCAAACTCTCCTTTCAAGTTAAGCAGCGCTTCACTTGCACTTCCCTCAATTTAGTCTACTGCATTCACTGCTTCCAGTGTGGTCTCCTCTACATTGGAGAGACCAAACGCAGACTGGGTAACCGCTTTGCGGAACACCTTTGGTCTGTCCGCAAACATGACCCAGACCTTCCTGTTGCTTGCCGTTTCAACACACCACCCTTCTTTCATGCCCACATGTCCATTCTTGGCTTGCTGCAATGTTCCAGTGAAGCTCAAAGCAAACTGGAGGAACAGCACCTCCTTCCTGAAGATTAGCCACTTTACAGCCTTCCGGACTTAACATTCAACAACTTCAGGTCATGAACTCGGTCCTCCATCCTCACCCCTTTTTGATCCCCTTTTTTCAAATATTTATTTTAAAATTTTTATATACTTTTTCCCCACCTTTTTCTATTATTATTATTTTAAAAATGTATTTCCATTCATTGTTTTATCCCCACCTTTTAGCCTATTTCAATCTTTTCTCCCATACTGTCCCCTCCCCCCACCCCACCCCCACTAGGGCCATCTGTCACTTGCTCATCCTGCTTTCTACTCTTAATGTCACCATTAGCACCTCCTTTAGCCAGTATCACCACCATCAACACCCCTTCGACCCTTTGTTTATGACATCTTTGGCAAATGGGGGGAAAATGTTGGCCCATATCATTTTAGTGGTACAAATTGGGAGCTGAGGGAATCTTGCAATGTCTGAAAGTCCTTCAGCAGGTTTTCTTTTTCGTTTTGAACGTTACTGACTTCAACTCGAACTCTGTCCTGAAGCATCACCTCTATGAGTTCCTTTTGTTGAGTCTTTACATACTCCTTTTTCCATACAGTAACATTTCCTGCTTCTGATTGAGGTCTCAGTAGTCTCTCAAGATTAATCTCTCTTAACCAGTTTCTTCCAAGGAGACTTGGTCCTCTGCCTGCTATCACTATTAGGGGTAGATTAACAGACTGATTTTCATACTGTACTGGGTCGTTGCATATATCTCTTACTCATATGTCTTCACCAGCATATGTCTTTAATTTAGCATCTGAATTTTCCAGATTGAGTGAGCAGCCTCCTCCATTCAGGTATTTGAGCATATGTTCCCCCTTTAACTGTCGTGGATGCTCCTGTATCCACCTCCATTCGGATGGGTTTTCCATTGATTTCCACTGTCATGTAGATTGGCTCTGTTTCACCCATTTTTAAGTTGTGTAGTGAGTAAATATCTGACCCTGTTTCTCCCTGGTTCCTCTATTATGTGGATTTCATGATTTCTATCTTTTTGTTTAAAATTTTGTCTCAATCTGTCTTTATAATATCACATAATGTGCCCATTATGATGGCAGTAGAAACACTTGGTTCTTTTAAATTGTCGTTCATTTTCAGGCTGTCTGGTTCCATATCTGTCATTGCTAATGTGGGTTTTCTCTGTTAAATCATTTCTTTTTGTTGGTCTGTTAATGGTGGTTGTTTCTCACCTTTCCCACGGAGCCCAGTTTTTCCACGTCATTTCTAACTGGTGCTTCCCTGCCAACCTGAAGGACGGCGCCATTTTGTGCTCCCTTGATGGCTTCTGAATCCCTGACTGCGCTCTCCATTGTGAGCGCCAACTCCAGCGCCTTGCTGAAGTCTAAATTCGTTTCTGACAACAACATTTTTTGAATGGCATTTTCATTAATCCACGTACTAATCGGTCTCCTAACATGATGTTAATCAACGTCTTGAACTCAATGCTCTGTCAGTTTTTTCAAGGCTGCTAACATAGCAAGCGGCTGTCCCTCCAGGGACGACACCTCGAATTAAATTTTAAATGTTGCATTGTTACCGAGGATTTTGGCTGTAAGTGGCTTTTCACAAGATTTACCAACTCATCAAAGCTCTTGGAATCTGGGGCAGTAGGTGCCGTTAGACTACGAATTAGGCCATATGTTTTACAGCCACAAGTCGTTAAGAGGATCGCTCGCCTCTTCTCCTCCCCCGATATGTTGTTGGCCAAAAAGAAGAATGCGAGGCGTTCAACATAATGTGATCAGTCATCAGTGGTCTGATCAAACAGTTCAATACGGCCAAACTGTGGCATACCAGAGGGACATAACTCTGATGACTATGGTGAGGGTTGTATTTACAATCCGTCTGCAAGGCACGGCTGATTCACTTCAGTGGAATTTTCGTGGCTTTCCTTGATGTCATCGACTGGTCGTGTTTTGCCTCTTTGCCAGTTGTTATGTTCCTTCTGTCGGGTCGCTTTGCTCACACACACGGTTGCACGCCTATCTACCGGTGACTGAATTGGCAAACAATATACTGCAGAAGCAGAGACTAATATAAGATGAAGCACATGCTGTTTATTTACACAAGTAACAGAGCACTAACACAATGTGTGCTTCCCCAACTGGACTCTACTCTAAACTACCGATTAATATTGTAGCCTGCACTACACAGCCATTGGGTAACACAATCATTTGGTCAATCTGCTCACATTCTCTTAAAGGTGTATTGCACCTCAGATTACCACACAAACCATGACAGCAGTTCTCCTGGCAGGAATAGCTACAAGCTGCAGTAGCAGAAAAGACAATTTGGCAAAAGCCTTTAATATATGGTATCTTTACTGCTCCTCTCTCATTTAAGGCCACAGACCTGTAACGTTAATTCTATTTCTCTCTCCACAGATGCTGCCTGATCTGAGTATTTCCAGCATTTTATGTTTTCATACTATATAAAATCTGGCAACTCATTTCACATAGTAAGGGTCAAATTTGCTAAAAGACATGAAAAGAATGATGCAAAATGCAGGCTTGTCAAGTGTCACAGGTAACAATACGTTTTAATCAGAAAAAATATGAATGATTTTGATGACTATCACTTTAATACAAATAAGGATGGCTACAAATATGACTCATGCTGATCCTGAATGGCATTTCTAATATTAATTGTATCTGAATTAAAACTTTTTTGAAAATGTTCCAGTCTGTTGTTGCATTTCTTTGTTATTTTGTGTTTTATCAACTTTTAACTATTTTATATTTCCTATTTGACATTTATCTTGTGGAGTCCCCCTTTGTTCTATTTGTTAAACTAGTAATGAAATAACTAGTCATGAAACTGAATGTAATCTTTCTCAATGTTTATTAGAGCTTTTATAAATTTCAGATATTTTTCAGACTAGTAAAACATCGCACAAAGTGCACTTTTCACTCCATATTCATTGTCAGTGTTTGCCCTATTTAAATTATTCAAACAACATAAATATTTAACAGGAGTAAATAATATGTGCTAATTACAGCATACAGTATGTAAAGAAGACCTTTGATAAGTCATACTTATATTCATTCCCCTGAGCAAATGACGGACTCTCTGGGTAAGTAAACATAATTGCTTGTCCTGATTTCAATTATGGTGTATTTGTGTCCTTTAATATTTAATTGTTCTTTTAAACTTGGGTTGTGTAACACTGTTAAGTTGTCACGTATACTAGCCAAGGTTATGTGACCAGACCTTGTAATTTAATCTTTAAACTTTGGTGCCATTCTGGTGAATCTGTGCCATAGTTCCGCCAAGGCCATATATCGTTCTTGATGCTCCAATATTGGTCATATAGTCATAGTGTCATAATGGCACAGAAGGAGGCCATTCAGCCTTTTGAGCCCATGCTGGCTCCCTGTAGAGCAATCCAGTCTGCCTGATCAAGTCTTTGTACAACTAAACCATCGCTTCCTCACTTTCAATTTCAATCTCATTAAGTTAGAGGCCAACATTCCATTAACCTTTTTGATTACTTTCTGTACTTGTGTATTAGCTTTCAGTGGTCAGAAGGCTATCATCAATTCCATGCACTCTAATTTTTGCTACTAATCTCATGTGTCAAACCTTCTAGCAGTCCATATAGACAACGACAACAACTCACATTTATGTAGCTCCTTTAACGTAGTTAAACATTCCAAGGCATGTCTTTAGAGCAATATCAAACAAAATTTGACACCAGGTCACATAAGGAGATATTAGGCAACATGGCCAGAAGTTGATCAAAGAGATAGACTTTAAAGAGTGTTTTAGAGGAGGAAAAAGAGAGGTGGAGAGGTTTAGGGAGTGAATTCCAGAACTTAGCTAAAAAGCAGAATTGCCAATGGTGGAGTGGTTAAAATTAGGGATGCTGACGGGTCAAGAAACTCCATTGAAACTCTCCTATCCTTCATGCTAACGATCTCCTCAAAAAAAAATGATCACTTCTAAATCATAAGGTTGTGAGTTGAACCTCCACTCCAAAAACTTGAGCACATAATCTAAGCTGTGGTACAGTACATTATTGAAGATTCCAAACCGACACCTTTTCTCCCTGGTCAGATGGATATAAAAAATTCCATGGTACCATTCAAAGGAGAGCAAGGAGCTCTCCAGTGTCCCTGCCCAACATTTATGCCCCAAAAATAAAATCAGAGAATCGTGCAGCATAGAAGGAGGCTTTTGAGTCTATCATGTCTGTGCCAGCATTCCCTTCAATCTATGCACCAATACGCTCTGCATTTTGTCTCAGAGCCACTTTGTATCCACATAGCTGCCACTTTTTTATCTTATGGTCTTCAGGCTTGTTAACCTCTATTATGTGGCACTTTACCGGTTGCCTTCTGAAAATCCTTATGCACAACATCATCTGCACTACCTTCAGCATTTTTTGTTCATCCATCGAGGCAAAGATGATCATATTTGTCATCTAGAGTGTTTGGAAGGGCTTTGGTGGGTAGTAGGTAATTGCTAAGGCTAACATGCACCCGGAAGGTTCTGCTGCAAATAGGACAGGATACTGCAGGCAATTGAATTTTGAATGAGTTGCTGGCTCAGGATTTCCTCTCCTTGTATTTTCTTTCTGCCTCTACTTTGCTTTTGAAGTAGGCCACACCAGTTTTTATTTGGGTGCACTAGGTGCAGAGATCCTGGGCAAGCTTCTCCCAGGACTCAAGGTCAATATCAAAATTCCTAAGTGAAGCCTTCAGAGTGTCCTAGTAGTGCTTTCTTTGACTGCCATGAGAGCGCACCCCAGACTCAAGTTCTCCAGCGAAGATTCACTTTGGTAAGCAATTGTCAGGAATCCTGGCAACATGACCAGCCCAACTCAGTTGTGACTGTCTCAATATGATGTGGATATCTGGTGTGCCAGCTTGGTGAGCACCTCAGTCTCTGGTATTTTCTCCTGCCAGCTGATCTTCAGAAGCTTCGAAAGGCAGTTCAAGTAAGAGTGGTTGAGCTTCTTGGCATGAAGCTGGTACACTAGTCCAAGCCTCGCATGAACAGAACAGAGTGGGCAAGATGGTTGCTCTATAGACTTTCAATTTGGTCGGCAGACTTGCAGATCCTCACTCCCAGGCTGATGTTCGAAGTCTGCTGAAGCCCACACTTGTTTTGGCAATCCTTGCATGTTTCTCCTCATCAACATAGACAGTTGGGGAGAGTGTGCTGCTGAGACAAGTGAATGTATCCGCTGCTGACAGGTTCTGTTCACGGACTGAAACACTGGACTCGAGACAGGATTTTCCTGGAGCAGGCTGGTACATTACTTCAGTTTTCTTCAAGCTGATTGTAAGGCTGACATTGTCACTTGGCATTGGAAAACAAGTCCATGCTATGTTACATGTCAAACTCTGAACCAGCAGCTAGTGCACAGTCATCAGCAAACAGGAAATCCTGTAGTTTGTCCTTGGAGACCGTGGTGTTTTTCTGGAGTAGTCTCAGGTTGAACAGTTTCCTGTCCATGTGATATCTGATCCATCATTTAATTGAAGGACTCAATCAAGTTCAGCACCATCCATGACTCGTCAGATACTGAAGCACTCTGTGGCCATATGCAGCAAGACCTGGACAACATTGAGGCTTGGGCTGACAAGTGGCAAGTAACATTCGTCAGGCAATGACCATCTCCAACAAGAGAGAATCCAACCATCTCCCCTTGACATTCAATAGCATTACCATCACTGAATCCCACACTATCAATATCCTGGGGGTTACCATTGACCAGGAGCTGAACTGGACCAACCACATAAATACTCTGGCTGCAAGAGCAGGTGAAAGGCTACGAATTCTGGGGAGAGTAACCCAATTCCAGACTCCCGAGAGCCTGTCCACCATCTACAAGGCACAAGTCAGGAGTGTGATGGAATACTCCCCACTTACCTGGATGAGTGCATCTCCAACAATGCTCAAGAAGCTTGACACCATCCAGGACAAAGCTGGAGGGGTGATAAGTGAGGACAAGGGTGGAGTGTTGAAATGGCAAGCGACAGGGAGATCTGGGTAATGCTTGTGGACAGACCGAAGGTGTTCTGCAAAGTGGTCACCCAGTCTGCGTTTGGTCTCTCCAATGTAGAGGTTGCATGGGAAGGTGCTGTAGGAGGGGATTGAGGTGTAAGGGGTGATGGAAGAGTGGACCAGGGTGTCCTGGAGGGAACGATCCCTGCGGAATGCCGCCGGGGGGGGTGGTGAAGGGAAGATGTGTTTGGTGGTGGCATCATGCTGGAGTAGGCGGAAATGGCGGAGGATGATCCCATGCAACCGCAGAAGGTGCAACACCTGCCCCTTTACTTCCTCTCTCCTCACCGTCCAAGAACCCAAACACACCTTTCAAGTGAAGCAGCATTTCACTTGCACTTCCCTCAATTTAATCTACTGCATTTGTTGCTCCCAGTGCGGTTTCCTCTACATTGGAGAGACCAAACACAGACTGGGTGACCGCTTTGCAGAACACCTTCGGTCTGTATGCAGGCATTACCCAGACCTCCCTGTCGCTTGCCATTTCAACACTCCACCCTGCTCTCATGCCCACATGTCCGTCCTTTGCTTGCTGCATTGTTCCAGTGAAGCTCAACGCAAACTGGAGGAACAGCACCTCATCTTCCGACTAGGCACTTTACAGCCTTCCGGACTGAACATTGATTTCGACAATTTTAGATCTTGAACTTTCTTCTCCATCCTCACCCCCTTTCTGATTCCCCCACTTTTTTTCCAATAATTTATATAGATTTTTCTTTTCCCACCTACTTCCATTATTTTTAAATGTATTTCCATCCATTGTTTTATTACTACCTTTTAGCCTTTTTCGATTCCTTCACCCCACCCCCATTAAGGCTACCTGTACCTTGCTTGTCTTGCTTTCTACCCGTAATTAGCACATTCCTCAGATAAAATCACCACCTTCAACACCTCTTTGTCCTTTTGTCTGTGACATCTTTTGGTTACCTCCACCTATCACTGGCCACCTATCCAGCTCTACTTGTCCCACCCCCACCCCCTTAAACTAGTTTATATTTCACCTCTATTCTATTTTTACTTAGTTCTGTTGAAGGGTCATTCGGACTCGAAATGTTAACCGTGTTCCTCTCTGCTGATGCTGCCAGACCTGCTGAGTTTTTCCAGATATTTTTGTTTTTGATTTGGATTTCAAGCATCCGCAGTTTTTTGCTTTTACCAATCTGTTTTTAGTGATGTTTCTTTGGGGATAAATGTTGTCCAGGACACTGGGGAGAACTCCCCTGCTCTTCTTGAACAAGTGTATGGAATCTTTTTCATTCATTTGACGGGGCAGAGAAGGCTCTTAGTGTAAATGGCTACACTTAGTACATCACAATTCTCATGAATGTAATGCCATTATTTGATTGCACCACTGAAATATAATGCGATTTAAATATTATACCATGTAAAATATTATAAAAGTTAGTTCATATAAAACTCCAGATAAACCTCATAAATACTTGTAATCTGGGCACGTTAATGCCATTGGTTACAAACTGAGAGAACCTGCTTCCCATTGGTTGGCAGTGTGAACGGCCGACCACCTTACTGGAAGCTTACTGGTTAATAACTCCATCGCAATTACTCATTGGCTTCCCTCTCGTGTACACGGATTGGCTGGTGTAGTTCGCTAACCCCCCCCCCTCCTGATTGGTCAGCTTCACCTGGCCTGTTGCTATGACACGGGGTGGGTGTCACCCTCCTGAGGTCCGGTGTGCGGCAGTTGAACGGGGTCGTGTTATTTGGTTCCGCGCGCCCCCCCCCCCCCCCCCCCGCACCCCAACCTCGCCCGACCCCGCCGCCCGTCCACCCCCGGTACCACCTCGTCAGGTTGTTTCGGTCGCCGCTTGTTGCCTTTTTTGGGACAGCGCTTGTGTTTCGGGGCCGTTCGCGATGGCGATGCTGGCGGAGCATCAGTTCAAGCAGCTCCCGGCGGACAAGCAGATCGACACCAGGGCTTTCCTGGACAGCGTGTCTTACCTACCGCCCTTTTTCGGTGAGTGAGTGAGTGAGTGAGTGAGTGAGAGAGAGTGAGTGAGGGAGGGAGAGGGAGCCGGGAGCAGCCGATCGGCCTTGGCTGTCACCACCGGAGAAATGCAGGGACTCCGAATCCGAGGTAAATAGGAGGGGAGATCCTCCTGCATGGGGCATCTCGGAGAGAGGCAAACCTGAAAACTAACAAAGTATTACAGAGAGGGGGTGAGGGTGAGGGGGAGGGGGAGGGGGTGAGGGGCTGGTGAGAAGGGGCATCGGGGTCAAAAACAAAATGCTGGAAAAACTCCAGGTCCAACAGCATCTGTGGAGGAAGGACAGAGTTAACGTTTCGAGTCCGTATGACTCTTAAGAGCTTTGGCTTTTATCTTCGGGGTATTGGGGGGGTTGGTGTGATGGGGTATTGGGGGGGGGTTGGTGTGATGGGGTATTGGGGGGGTTGGTGTGATGGGGTATTGGGGGAGGTTGGTGTGATGGGGTATTGGGGGAGGTTGGTGTGATGGGGTATTGGGGGGGTTGGTGTGATGGGGTATTGGGGGAGGTTGGTGTGATGGGGTATTGGGGGAGGTTGGTGTGATGGGGTATTGGGGGGGTTGGTGTGATGGGGTATTGGGGGAGGTTGGTGTGATGGGGTATTGGGGGGGTTGGTGTGATGGGGTATTGGGGGGGTTGGTGTGATGGGGTATTGGGGGGGTTGGTGTGATGGGGTATTGGGGGGGTTGGTGTGATGGGGTATTGGGGGGGTTGGTGTGATGGGGTATTGGGGGGGTTGGTGTGATGGGGTATTGGGGGGGTTGGTGTGATGGGGTATTGGGGGGGTTGGTGTGATGGGGTATTGGGGGGTTGGTGTGATGGGGTATTGGGGGGGTTGGTGTGATGGGGTATTGGGGGGGTTGGTGTGATGGGGTATTGGGGGGGTTGGTGTGATGGGGTATTGGGGTTGGTGGGATGGGGTATTGGGGGGGTTGGTGGGATGGGGTATTGGGGGGGTTGGTGGGATGGGGTATTGGGGGCGTTGGTGGGATGGGGTATTGGGGGCGTTGGTGGGATGGGGTATTGGGGGGGTTGGTGGGATGGGGTATTGGGGGGGTTGGTGGGATGGGGTATTGGGGGGGTTGGTGGGATGGGGTATTGGGGGGGTTGGTGGGATGGGGTATTGGGGGGGTTGGTGGGATGGGGTATTGGGGGGGTTGGTGGGATAGGGTATGGGGGGGGTTGGTGGGATGGGGTATTGGAGGGGTTGGTGGGATAGGGTATTGGGGGGGTTGGTGGGATGGGGTATTTGGGGGGGTGTTGGTGGGATGAGGTATTTGGGAGGTGGGTTGGTGGGATGGGGTATTTGGGGGGGTGTTGATGGGATGGGGTATTTGGAAGGTGGGTTGGTGTGATGGGGTATTGGGGGGGTTGGTGTGATGGGGTATTGGGGGGGTTGGTGTGATGGGGTATTGGGGGTTGGTGTGATGGTGTACTGGGGGGGGTTGGTGGGATGGGGTATTTGGGGGGTGGGTTGGTGGGATGGGGTATTTGGGGGGTGGGTTGGTGGGATGGGGTGTTTGGGGGGGCATTAGTGGGATGGGGTATTTGGGGGGCATTAGTGCGATGGGGTATTGGGGGGCATTGGTGGGATGGTGTATTTGGGGGGGATGTTGGTGGGATGGTGTATTTGGGGGGGACGTTGGTGGGATGGTGTATTTGGGGGGGACGTTGGTGGGATGGTGTATTTGGGGGGGACGTTGGTGGGATGGTGTATTTGGGGGGGAAGTTGGTGGGATGGTGTATTTGGGGTGGACGTTGGTGGGATGGTGTATTTGGGGTGGACGTTGGTGGGATGGTGTATTTGGGGTGGACGTTGGTGGGATGGTGTATTTGGGGGGGACGTTGGTGAGATGGTGTATTTGGGGGGGACGTTGGTGGGATGGTGTATTTGGGGGGGACGTTGGTGGGATGGTGTATTTGGGGGGGACGTTGGTGGGATGGTGTATTTGGGGGGGACGTTGGTGGGATGGTGTATTTGGGGGGGACGTTGGTGGGATGGTGTATTTGGGGGGGACGTTGGTGGGATGGTGTATTTGGGGGGGACGTTGGTGGGATGGTGTATTTGGGGGGGACGTTGGTGGGATGGTGTATTTGGGGGGGCGTTGGTGGGATGGTGTATTTGGGGGGGCGTTGGTGGGATGGGCTATTTGGGGGGGGGTGTTGGTGGGATGGGGTATTTGGGGGGGCGTTGGTGGGATGGGGTATTTGGGTAGGTTGGGGAGAAGGGACATTGGGGTGTTTGGGTGGGGTTGGCAGGAAGGGCCATTGGGGTGTTTGGGGGAGGTTGGGAAAGGGCATTGGGGATTCAGGTTCTCATCTGAAGCACATGAACACATGAAAATACTGAGTTCTGGGCTGGAAGGTTAGGTGTGTGTCTGGTGTTGACTTCAGCTGAGATTCATATTGATTACATTGACGTTTTTATTTGGTTTTGAGCTGAACAAAGAATCGGTTTTCCCCTTCGAATCTCATGCTGCAATTTTTGCTCTTTGCTTCGAAAGCTCTGAAATTAGAGGCTTTTATTCACCGCTTTACTTCACGTAGATTGGACGCACAAAAACTGTCCCAAGGTTGCAAATGCACTATCAGGGTTTCCACTGCGACACCCAAAGCAGAAAGCTCCTCTTCTTATTTGTCGTTTGCCAAGGTTGGTCTCAGCCTCCCGGGATAGTGGGGATGAAAATCTGCCGCACTTTTTCCCTGTTTGAAAGATGGTGTCAGGTGAGTGTGGATGAGGAGCTGGCCTGTGATTGAATACCTTGCAAGTACTCAACCTGCATGGTTTCATCCATGAACACCTACCACTTGGATGAGGGTGACAAGTAATGTGAGTTGTAATCCAACAAGATCTTGAATGCCTGCAGTACAGGAAGGGAGGAAAAATTGATGATGGATGAATCTGAAACCAGGGGAAGCTCATTTTGTTTTTCCTTACTGTCGGGAGCAGTCTCGATGTACTGTATCAAGGTGAACCTGTGGACACATTCACCTGTTGAATGCTATAGCAAAGGTTTTAAAGAGGGCAGGACATTGAGGTATGATGTGCAAGATTTAGTTGTAAGGGAGAAAATGTATCTCTATTTTTTTGAAAGAGATCAATAGATTTGGTTGTGATAACCTAGTGGACAACTAACTTTTTTTTTAAAAAAAGGAATTGTGTAACTCTCGAGAGCCGATAGTTGAGAGGCACCAATTTAATTGGGGAACCATTTATAAAATGAAGCTAGTCGATGGGATATTCCTGCCTGAGTTATTTTGTTTAGGCTGAGTGTGTGCTATTCAGCATTTATTATTGTCACTCAAAAATTACACAATTGGTAAGCTGAAAACAATTTGTTTAGTTCCTTTGTTGTAGTCCCAAGACACTTTAGAAGTGCGGGGGTGATTTTTTTTTTGCAGTAACAAAGCCTGAATAAACAGTTAAAGGGCCAGCTCTTTTAATAATCTATACATAATTTTTTAAATCTTCAGAGGTAAAGGAGGGGGTGGGGTAGAAAACGTGACCAAAAACTTGATCAGAGATTAGTTTTAAGAAAGGCATTAGACGGAGAGACAAAGGTCTTTACAGAAATGATTCCAGAGCATGGCAACTAGTTGACTGATGGCATTATCCCCAGTAAACAGAGCGTGGATGCAAAAGAGGCCAGAATCAAGATTAGTGTTTGGCAAGAAGAAGCTTCTTAGGGCTGCAAGAGGTTACAGAGATCAGATTGGGGGTGGGACATTGAAGAGATTTAAGCAAAGGAGGATAAATTTAATTTTGAGATGCTGGGAGACGACGGCCCAGAATGAGTGAGGAGAAGGGTGATGAATGAGCAGGACTTCCTGTTAGGACAGGGGCAGTAGAGACAGGAGCCAAAGATAGTTTATTGGGGCAGTCAGGAAAGAACAGTGTCGGGGCATGGACTTGATAAGCTTAATGGTCTCCTTCTGTGTGGTATTGACTTTTGATTCTAAGTCATTGCTGGAGATATTCTATCTATGATCAAATAGGTAAGAGTCGAACCCAACAACAGCCATCCCACTGAGTTGGACAATGGATGAGGCTGGTGTGACCACTGTTAAACCTACAGTCCACAGCCCAGATTACTCTTGTTTTACTGGAACGTTAACTGTTGCTTATTAAGTATTATGAATCTAAAAAAAAGCAATAAATTCTGCCTTTGGTTTTATAATTCACAAAGTACTTTGTGTCACATGCTTTGTGTCACGCCGTTCCTTCACTGTCGCTGGGTCAAAATCCTAGAACTCCCTTCTTAATAGCACTGTTGGTGTACCTACACCACATGGACTGCAGTGGTTCAAAAAGGCAGCTCACCACCACCTTCTCAAGGGCAGTTAGGGATGGGCAATAAATGCTGGTCCAGCCAGTGAAGCCAACATCTCATGAATGAACAAAAAAGAATGTTTTCAAATAAGTAGCATTTTTCCTGTTGCACCACCTCATGTTTGTTCTCTCTTTTCACCTTGCAACCATTAGTGATCAATTTGCAGGGGTTTCTGGTTAAGTGTATTCTTCAACCAATTGATAAAGGTAAATTGTGCCATGCAGAACCATCAAGAGGTTCCCAGGTTTTATTTCTAGTCTGTAGAATTTATTTCATGGAGGCAATGCTTCGATCTGCAGCAAAAAGGTACTCTGGCTTAATGGGTAAAGGCAATGGTGTTGTGTGCCACCAGGAGTACAGGTGATGGTCCATGCATGACTTTTTGACCTATGCTGCATTGGAACACTACGGTGAATATCTGAGAAGGGAAAATCAGTGGCTCTAGCTTCTGTGGACAAGCAGAAGCCCTGGTAGGAAAATGTGCATGCCTGGTGAACTGGTTCGGGCTCAGCTGTAATGCCTTTCATGTTAAGTAGTCTGCAGGTGTTTGCAACCTAAACTCATGGGTGAATCTGCCCACTGGGATAAAGTACTGAGACTGGCACATCTGTAGAAATGCACCTCAGCAAAAGTGAATGATTTTAGGAGAGAAAGCTAGGGGATGGGAGAGGAGATTCTAACCTATTGTGTGTTCAATGTAAAGAATATAAAATAACTGGCAGTGACTTTCAGACAGTAACTCAATCCATAGCTCTGCTGATTTGTAAACCACTTGAGCTCAACTTCTTTGGCTTATGCTTCCACCAGAATTGTTTGATTTGAATTACTGCTTGACAACCTTCAAGCTCTCATCTATTATCTTTTATGAATTATTCAAGGTGAGTTGCAGCACTCTGACAATACAGATTTCCCAAGTCTCCCATGTTGGATATACAACCTGTTTTCTGATGTTTGCAATAAGTCCAGTCAGCAAGAATGAGAAGTGAGTTTTTAAAAATCCCGTCTATGCTTTATGAACTCTTTTTGGCTTAGTTGCGAATTATCCAAGTTGAAAATGGAGCTGTGCGAACCAGAAGCCAGTAGAACTACTGCAAGTGACATGTAACAGCTGCCACTCCTGCTTTACTATGAAGTGACTCCTACTGGAAACATGTCTGTGTGTGTATTTTCTGATGAGGGAAGAATTGGGTTAGAATGATATGCCCCAGTTAATGACCAGCCTATCAGTGCTCAACTTTGGGAGTCAAAACAGCAAGTTGCAGAGGATAGCCAGCAATTATAAACTGTAACAATGGTGCCTTCAGGATGGGAAAAATGAGGATGGCTGTAATTTGAGCTTTCCTGGGACTTTGTTCTGATTCAACAGTAATCCTACTTTCAAAATGAGTATAGATACGGGAACTTATAGTTTCAGTATTGCTGAGGCTGCTGGTGCTTCCACACTTGAGATCTTGGCCATCATACACAATGTTTTGGTTTTTATGCTCCTCCTCAAGCTGTTCCCTTTGTGCTAGACCTGCTGTAGTTAGACTACAGGGCAAATTTGGCAACGGCAGAAATATACATATAATTAATTGCATACGTACATTTGCAATTTTCGCTCTGGTGGCATTACGGACTGGCAGGGGCCATCAGATCTATCCCTACATCCTCAAGTGTTTCACCTTTGGCAGTAGCCCATTAACATTCTTCTCCCTCTCCTCTCCGCCCACCCTACCATTCCCCCCAACTTAATTTATGTTGCTTCCTGTGGAATATGTGACTATTGCTGGTATGCAGTTCCACAGGTCACCACCCAATACCTAATTCATTCTTCATGTGCGATATAAGTGGCATCATAGGTTGTCTGATCCGGTACTAATGCATGCATGTTTTCACCCTGTGGATCAGTGAATAATGATTGGGACTGGAACTCTATCTCTTCATCTCCCAGCCCAGGGCAACTGAGGTAGGTTGCAATGTGGCTTCCACTGTCCTGAACAAAATCAACATAGATTTAAGGTCAGAATTTGAAGCCAGTTCTAACTGTATTGTCAGCATTAATCTGGATCTGGCAGGGAGGGAGAGAATGAAATACCTAAACAACTTTAACAAAACACAATGTTTGAGTACACAGGCAAGCGGTTCATGTGCAGAAAAACACAGGTGCTGATTTAGCCTGTTCTTTTGCAATAGAAACTTACACAGAAGAAAACCATTCGTCCAATTGGGCCTGTGCTGGCTCTTTGAGCTGTTCAGTTAATCTGACTCCCCTCAACTTTTCCCCATAGTCCTACAATTGTTCCTTTTCAAATAATATGTAAATAATTAAATGTTAGAATTAGAAACAAGTGTCCACAACCAGCTTTGCAGAGCGGACGTGAGCTTAACTCGAGCAGGAGGATCGGAAGAGAATGATGTGCTAGATTGAAGCAGAATGAAGAAGGACTCAGGGAACAGTGCACAGACGGCACGACAATCCATCTAATTTACCATAATGGTTAGTCGTTTAATGGCAGCATTGGGGAAATCTTATTCTCAAATTGGGAGCAAGCCTGAAATACTGGTGTATTCCAGTGTGGGTTGTTAGAGAACTTTAGTGTTTAAAGAGAAACTTGAACACCCAGTTATTAACTGAAAGAGATTATGCAATAAGATTCCATGGGTTTTAAACAAGTTAATTTTACTAAACAAAAAACAAGTAAGGCAAACACTACTAAATAAGCACAGTCTTAAGGAACACTTGTACTTTGCATTGGAAAGCATAATAAAACAACATCTCAGATTTTAGCCTAGAATTTTCAATTGAACCTTCCCTTTTTCCTTATGACTTCCCCAGAATGTCTTTGGCTATTTATCAGGCTCTTGAAGGTCCCTTCACTTTCTGGGGACCAAACCAAAGTGCCACGGCTCTCAGGAATTCTTAATGGTCCTGCTATCCTCTGAGGTATGAGCACTCTTGGGGTTCTTCCACTAGCCTCCTGCTAAATGACCCTCTGCCACTCCTTAAACACCTCACAGTTATGGACACTCCAGCTGAAACATGGACTGCACTGCTCTCTGGCTTAGTGCTCCACTTCAGAAATACCCTTGACATCTGATAGCCCTTTTGCTTCAGGTCTACAGCTGCGTTTTTTAAAAAAATAAGGTCTACAGCTGCTTTTCAGCTCTTTGCAGAGTCTCCCTTTCTCTGCCTGCTGAACTTGGGGCTCAGACCCACCAATTTGAGTGCTTTCAGCTCCAACCTCAAAGATGTCCTGGAAAAATCCCACAACTTCCCAGAATTCCAACCAAGGCTCCATCTTGAATCATTCATCTTTATGGCAGCAGAAGTTAGTTGAGATGTTTGATTAGGTATTTACATTAATTAACCTTTTGGCTTCAAAACCAAATTACTTCACCCTGAAATCTGCATGAATAATTTAAATTTCTAATGAAGTCAGGATAGTTCTCCTAGACTTACTATCTGTAGTTCTCCAGCTAAATGAAGGCCATTTGCTATTTTATTGCTTTCATCCTCCTAACTCTGACTTTATAAGTACACATGACTTGTGTCCTGGCAATTTCTAAAGTCCAGCATTTTAATTACCTTACCTGTACAAATTTAATCTTTCCAAAACAAAAATTTACCTCTAAAATATTAATACGTACTATGAAACTAGATGATTATGACAGGGTTTGTCCACCACTAAATCTCATTAATTTGAGTTTATACTGCCCAAACCAATTAATGCTGAGCTTGCATCTTGCCATACCTGCCAATTATAATACTCTTTAGTAATTGGGGTTCTATATAGATAAATTTGGTGAACCCAGGAAAAAAGCAGCCCAAGCTGTATTCTCCTTGGATAACTGGCAATAATGTAGCAGCAGACACTTTACGAAACACTGGTGCAGAACTTTTATCTTGTTGAACAATACAACGTTTTTCTTTTTTCTCTGATCAGTGTAAAGCACGTTAACACTAGAGAATGAAACACTTTCCATTTCAGTAACCTGTTATCCACATCAAGCAACCCAATTAGATATAGTAACATAGTTTGATACAGAGCAAAGTTACTATGCTGACCCCCACTTGCCTCAACTCTACATCAGAAGAGTTCTCCCTTTACTCTGATGTCATTAGAGACTGCTAAATTTCACTTAATAGTGAAACTTTACAGCTTGCAGACAGCAATTATGAGAGAGGCAGTGGGTCTGTGAAATATTCCACTGATTATCTTACTAGCAAAGGGGTTGCTGAGCCGAAGTGCAGCCATTTCCAATCTTTAATCATTTGCGTTACAGTTTTGGTTTGTACCTCTCCTGTTAAGCAAGTGGAGGATGTACCAGGCTGCAGAAAGAGAGAGAAGTTTTTTTTATCCATTTGGCAGAAATAGGTGTGTGTTCCAGTGAGCCTTGCATTTACATTGGTCCACCTCTATTGTTGTCTGTGTTTAAACCTGGCTCAGGAGTGGTTTCTATTCAACGGGCACCATTTTACAGCATAGAATTTTCCACATTTGTACAGGCTGAGATTTAGATTTTAGCAGGGGGCATATCTTGTTTATCCAAAAATATAAATAAGAAAGGTGAGTCAGCTGGTATAGAAGTGCCATTGAGACGAGGATGTTCTCCAATTCAGTTCTGGGTTTGTCCTGGATTTGTTCTCTTCTCTGCTAGAATAAGCTACACCTTTATGCAGAGTTTCTGTTTTTGATTGTTTTCAAGTAACTCCCTGATGGGAAGCGCCCATTAGATAAGGACCAGACTGGACTCTGATGTTACATTGTCCACGACTGACTGGCCTGCAGTTTAGGTTATAACCATTTTAAAAATCTTATTTGGGTGAAGAGCCAATAAGCTACTTGTTTCCGTGGGAAAGGAGAGGGGGAATTGATGAAGGAATTTTAAAAAAAGAATTGCCTGTTGACTTTCCACAAGACAGCTCTTTCTATTCCCTTGTCACCTTGTGATTTCACCAAAAGCACCAACATTTACTTAGGTACAATTTCACAAAGGCCTGCTATCCTTCAGTTCTTTGTCCACCTGACCTTTTTTTGCAACATGTGGCTATTGATTGTAGGCTGTATCACATGCAGGCCTCCACCTTTTTTTCAACCTGATGCCCACATGCATGCACTTTATAGCAAGCGTTACTGGCTAGTAGTGATCAGATGCAGGATCCATGGCTGCTTTTCTTCTTCTCGTTTTTCTAAGCTGGACAATTGAAGCAAATTTGCCATACCTATTCAGTTCACTTGCCAACTGAGCATTCTAGATCTATCTACTTGAGTGAAAAGCAATTTTAATTGCTGGATTATGCATCATATGTGAAACTGATAACTGGTGTCTTCATGAGAGAAATAAGTAGACAATTAGAACTATCATGACAAAATTAAAATAGTTTCTGTAATACTAATGTTAGGGCATGATGTCAACTTAACATACACTGAACTGGTGAAATTATGTCCTGTAAAATTTGTACCGTGAGCTCACTGATTTTGTTATTTTAATTGTGCTTATTTATAGGAATCTGTTATCCAACATCTGGAAAATTGTTTTTGTTTTGGATTTCCAGCATCCGCAGTTTTTTGCTTTTCTCCTACATCTGGACTAGTGCTTCCAAGATCCTATATGTCTAGGTGCCAGTTAGGGTATTACTCTTTTTTTCCTTCACCGGCAAGGACTGATTTGTTGCCCATTCCTAATTGTGCTTGAGAAAGTGGTGGTGAGCCACTTTGAACAGCTGCAATCCATCTGGCGCAGGTACATCCGTAACTGTTGTTAGGAATGCTGCCTCCCATCATTACCATTTGCTATGGCTTGCACTAAAGTAGTTCTTTTCACAATCATGTGGGTTTTTAAGTCTCAAGCTTACTATTGCCTTTTGCGACTTTCCAATTCATCTCCTCTTGGCTGTGACTTAGTTGGTAGCATTTTGCCTCTGAGTCAAAGAGTTGTAGATTCAAATTCTGCTTCAGAGACCAAGTGACACTCCAGGGGTGATGAGGAAATGCTGTAATGTTGGAGAAGCTGACTTTTGGATAAGATGTTAACTAGGGCACCTCTGGTTTCTTGAGTGAACGAGGAAAAGAGTAGGAGTTCTCCCTGGTGCCCTGACCAATATTTATTTATCTATGAATCAACATCACAAAAATTGATTATCTGGTCATTATCACATTGCTCTGCACAGATTGACTAATCTGTTTCCTATAGTACGACAGTGACTACACTTCATAAATATCTAATTGGTTGTAAACTGCTTTGGGCTGGCATTATTTAAACGTGAGTTTTTCTTTATCTTTCACTCCTTTTGAATCTTGTTGATGACCCACACTGTGCGCTTTGGTCCTTCACCTTGACTTAAAAAAAAGTTCTTTGGCACTGACATTTCCAGGCTGGTGGATGATGAGTTTTATTGGTGTCTGCCTTTTCAGAAAAGAACTCTAGTTCCTGCCCAGCCACCTCCTGTTCTAATTTGCTCCTTTACCTGCAGCAGTTTCATAGGCTTTGGGTGCTAACTAGTTCCCATTTAAATGGCTATTTTCTATGTGGCAGTCTATCTATTGGACAGTTCTCGTTTTGCACTCGCTTCAGAATAAAGGAGGAGAGCCAAACTGGTAATGACTGAAATTCCTGGCTGTTTGCAGTTTGTTTTCTAGTTCAGAGCCCTGAATCTATTTGGAGTAATTATCCCAGGACTGCTCTTGAGGACATTGAGTGACTCAGTACCCGGGGTGGGTGGGTGGGTGTGGGGGGGGGGGGGGAATCCTTCCTAATTTTATATAATTCAGTAAATATCCCATTTCTTACCCACTGAGAGATTGTACAAACTTGAATTGACTTGAGGAAAATTAGACCAGAGGGGTTATCTGAATCATATAACAGGTGCTACAGTGGTGTCAGTTCATTGATTTATGTTATTTGTTACCATGGAAGCCTGTTTTGTATTTACGGCAATATGGTAGGAACATTTAGAGCTTATTGAATGGCCAGGGATAAAATCTTTCCATTGGCAAAACGCCAGATACTAGATAAGCATTTAGTAGATTAGTGCAGGATACAAAACTTGAAGGGATATGTATCTTACTAAATTACCCCGAACAGTTGTTCCTCACTGATGCCTTTTATTATTTTAATTTGTACTTCAATGCTGCCTGTTGTATCCCTTGTGACTCAGAGTAAGCTGAGCCATATGGAGCAGGATGCTTCTGATCACTGGTCTATATCCTGGTGGCATTGTTGCAATTGACCTCATTGGTCTGGGAGGCTGTGGGAGGAAAGTCCCCTTCTCTGATTGTTACACCGCAACCCTTATCAGAAGTGTGCATAAATGAAGATTGGGTGAGGCCAGGATTGGACTTTGCCCTCGGCAGTTTATTGAACAGCTGGCTGAACTTGCATATAATGAAAGGCCTCTTGAGCAAGGTAACAGAGGAGCTCAAATGAAGAATTGGATAAGGTATTAGAGGGAACTCATGGAATCATAAACCAGCATAAGCCGTTGCCATCAAGGGAGGAGAGGAAACAACCAGAAAAAAATTAACATTATTACAGAAAATGCCTCTGAATAGATGTGACTTTTTAATATGGTGTACACTTGATGGGTAGTGACACTTATTGATGGTCATAGCTAACATTGTTAGAGTGTTATAGTACAAGCTTACCTCCACACATTTGTCTCTTACTTTGGTCAGTTAGTTGTTCTCCTCTACACTCCTGCATGTGTAAAATGTATGAACACAAAAATTCACTAAAAAATGTTGACTCAACCTGCATTCTAGTGCAGGAAGTTTCTGGTTATTTTGTTACAGCTTCATTGATGGTTTCCTTTCCAGTGTGCAGTATAAAGCTTTCCATTTCAATCAATTAATTATCACCTGCAGTATCTTCCAGTGCTGAGACCAGTGAACCTATAAAGAACAATCAGGCAGACCTTTCCATCTCACTCAAGAGCTGGGGTTACACTCTCTTGACTTTCTAGTAACACGAGACCTCTATTCACACAATGTGCTATTGTATTTTATTGGTCAGCGGCAGCACTGTACTTTAAAGGGAGAATCAGCCTTTTGTTGGTTTAAATAAAGGCTACATTATTAACTGTTCTGGTTTGGATTGTATGTGCTTTTTGTTTTTAAACTTGAATCTTTAGGACTTTTTCTTTTGTTCTTCATAACCAGGCCATTTCTGGATGGAGAGAAGGGGGTGGATTTTTCCATGGAGTTTTAACATCAGTTTATCCAAAGTCATATTCTGCCCACTGGAATTGAAATGACATTTTAAAAGAATTGACCAAAGTGAGAAGTAGGTTTTTCTTTTTTTTAAAAGAAAATGCCCCAATGGTTCAATCGCAACTGCACTACCATTGAGCCACACTAATCACGGAAATTACAAATTTGAATTTTGCAGTCTGCGCTGAGATAGTTTGGGTGGTGATGGAGATCTATAGTCAAGCTCTATGCTCCTGGGATGATGTGAAAATTAAGCCATGGTTTCTATTCTAGAAGGCCTGCAAAGAAAAAGACTTGTGTGGATAAAGTATCTTATTGCTTCTCAACATCTCCAGGTGCCACAACAGTCAGCTTTATGGTGTAAACTATACCAAATTGCTAGTAGAACAAGAGCATGAGAATCTGGAAGTAACCTAGGAGTATTTTCCCTCTTTGGCCCTTTCCTAGCTCCTCTCTGCTAAAGTTGCTGATTTATGCTGGGGTATAGTCCCACCAGCAACCAGGACTGAGATGTGGAGAAATTACTTCACTCAAAGGGTTGTGACTCTTTGGAATTTTCTATCCCAGGGGCTGTGGATGCTCCATTGTTAAATATATTTAAGGCTAGGATAAATAGATAGAGAGCTCAGGAAATTAAGGGATATGAGAAGTGGGCGGGAAAGGGGAGTTGAAGCCCAAGATCAGTCATGATCGTATTGAATGGACACAGGCTCGATGGACTATGTGGTCTACTCCTGCTCTAATTTCATGTGTTCTTAACTCTACTAAATAGGTAATTATTTATGCGTAAGCCCAAACAATATGTCCAGTTTGTAATGCCACTACCTAGGGAAATTCTAAATGCTTTCATCATTACTTCAACTAAAATTCACACATCAGGGTTGAATCTGGGACCTTTGTGGTAAATTTGTCCACTGGGCCATCCAGGAAGAATTCTATTTTGATTTTTGTATCCAGAGCTTTTTTGCTGATCTGAGCATTCATTCTGATACACTGGAACATCTATGGATAAGTTGAAAGCAAAATAGTTCATCTTGTCATTTGATCGGAATGTTTTACCTTCGTGTGTTTTATGCGGAGTTCCATTATAGCCTTGGCTTCGGAACATAGGCAATGGGAGCAGGCATAGGCCATTTGGCCCCGTGGGCTTGCTCTGCCATTCAACTAGATCATGGCTGACCTTCACCCTCTATGCCATTTTTTTGTACTTTCCCATATCCCTTGATATCTTTAATACCTAGAAATCTGCCAGCCTCTGTCTTGAATATACTCAGTGACTGAGCCTCCACAGCCCTCTGGGGTAGAGATTTTCAAAGATTTGCCACCCTCTGAAGAAATTCCTCCTCACCTCAGCCCTAAATGGTCTACCCCTTATTCTAAGACTCTGTCCCCTGGTTCTAGCCCCCACCCCCAAACTGGGGAAACCCCTTTCCTGTATCAACCTTGACAAACCCTGTAAGAATATTGTATGCTTCAATGAGATCACCACTTGTTCTAAACTCTAGAGAATATAGGCCCCAGGCCCAGTCTCTTGAATCTCTCTTCTTAGGACAATCCTGCCATCCTAGGGATCAGTCTGATGAACCTTTGTTGCACACCCTCTGGTAAATATATCCATCCTTGCATAAGGAGACCAAAACTACACGCACTACTCTACACTACCAAGGCTCTATACAGTTGCAGCAAGACTTCTTTATTCCTGTACTCAAATCCCTTTGCAACAAAGGCCAACATACCATTTGCCTTCTTAATTGCTTGCTGCACTTGCATGTTAGCTTTCAGTGACTTATAAACAAGGACACCCAGGCCCTTTGGATGTCTCACCATTTAAGAAATACTCTGCATTTCTGTTTTACCTACCAAAGTGGATAACTTCATATTTCCCATATTATATTCCATTTGCCATGTTCTTGCTCACTCAGCCTGTCTAAATCCCCTTGAAGCCTCTTTGCATCTTCCTCACAACTCAGATTCCCAGCTGGTTTTGTCATCAGCAAACTTCAAAATATTACACTTGGTCCCCACATCCAAATTATTTGACAAAGACAGGAATAGCTGGGGCCTAAGCACTGATCCTTGTGGTATCCCACTTGTCACAGCCTGCCAACCTGAGAATGACCTGCTTATTCTCACTGTCTCTATTTTTTTGTCTTTTAACCAATGCTCAAACCATGCTAGTGTATTGCCCCTAATCATACGTGCTTGAATCTTGCTTAACTAACCTGTGTGGAACCTTATCAAAAACCTTCTGAAAACCAAATACACCACATTCACTGGTTCCCCCTTGTCTATACTGCTATTTACATCTTCAAAAATGTTGTCAAACGTAATTTCCCTTTCACAAATCCATGTTGACTCTGCCTAATCCTAACATTATTTTCTAGTCCTGGTTATCACCTCCTTTATAATAGACTCTAACATGTCTGTAGTTCCCTGTTTTCTCTCTCACCCTCCATTCTTAAATAGTGGGGTTACATTTGCAATTTTCCAATCTGCAGGAGCCACTCCAGAATCTGTAGAACTTTAGAAGATGAGCACCAATGTATCCATTATCTCTATAGCCACCTCTTTCAACACTCAGGGATATAGATGATCAGGTCCCTTGCCCTTGCCCTCGCCCTCAACATTGGACCATTGGTAGCCCTAAAACTGTACTCCAACAAATTACAACTTTTGGGAGAATGGGGCCGGAGGGCAGAAAACTAGAAATGGAGAAATGTTTTTTCAAAATTAGTTCATTTTTATTTCCATTAACTATTCATGGATAAAATACATTTACTTAACTGTCTTCCATTCCGTAATTCTTAAATATAAAATGAGGCAATTTGTTTTCTTATTCTGTCTTGCTGTCCCTATTTTGTGCATTTTTTATGTTACAATACCCCTTTGTCTCCAAATCTGCCTCTGTTATTCTGTGTGTTTCATTTGCTTTTGTGTTTTTTTTTTGGTAACTTGTGTCTGGCACTTTCTGTTCCTTTTCCCTTCTCTTTCATTAAGTGCTTCCCCCTCCTTATTCCTCACATACTTTTCCTCCTTTCATCTGTCATGGAGACCCTTATTCCCTTTTTTATTACTGGAACACTCCTACCCACTCTCTTTCATGCTGATTTAAGCAATCATTTAGCTAGATGGGGAGCAAGAAGTGTAAGGGGTGTACTGGTGTACCCAGAGTACAAAATGTTAGTAAGACCTGGAAGAGTTGGGTGAGGGGACCAGTATTTAGAATAATTGTATAGTTCCAGGTTTGTTGCAGCAGCATTGAACATATGATCCATTATACCATAAGATCAAGTGGAAATTCCTCATTCTCTAATAAGCAACTATTTTCCTTCACAAAATTGTTACTGCACAGGAGGAGGCCATTTGGCTCTTTGGTTCTGCACCAGCTCTCCCAAGGAGCAGTGTACCTCGTGCTACTGCCCTGCCTTCTTCCCTTAGTCCTACACGTTCTTCCTCCTTTTAAGAAAAGTAATTGTAATTTTTTTTCTCCCAGTGATTTATCTGCTGCTAATTGGAGAAATATCTTTTAAAATCTAAAGTAATGAATTTTTAAAAATTATTCATTCGTGGGATCTGGGTGTTGCTGGCTAGGTCAACATTTATTGCCCATCCCTAATTGCCCTTGAAGGTGGTGGTGAGCTGCTGCCTTCAACTGCTGCAGTCCATGTGGTGTAGGTACACCCACAGTGCTGTTAGGCAGGGAGTTCCAGGATTTTGACCCAGTGACAGTGAAGGAATGGCGATATATTTCCAAGTCAGGGTAGTGAGTGGCTTGGAGATAAACTTCAAGGTAGTGGTGTTCCCATATTTCTGCTGCTCTTGTCCTTCTGGGTGGTAGCAGTGTGGGTTTGGAAGGTGCTGTCCAAGGAAGGTGAGTTCCTGCAGTACATCTTGTAGATGGTACATCATGCTGCTGCTGTGTGTCAGTGTGGAGGGAGTGAATGTTTGTGGATGGGTTGGCAATAAAGTGGGCTATTTTGTCTTGCATGGTGTTGAGCTTCTTGTGTTGTTGGAGCTGCACTCACCTAGACAAGTGGTGAGTGTTCCATCACATTCCTGACTAGGATGTGATAACATGAGACTTATGCCTTGTAGATGGTGGACAGGCTTTGGGGAGTCGGGAGGTGAGTTACTTGTCGCGTGATTCCTGGCCTCTGACATGCTCATGTACCACAGTATTTATATAGCTAGTCCAGTTCAATTTCTGGTCATTAGTAACCTCCAGGATGTTGATAGTGGGGAATTCAATGATGGTAATGCCATTGAATTTTGAAGGGAGGGTGGTTAGATTCTCTTGTTGGAGATTGCCTGGCACTTGTGTGGTGCGAATGTCACTTGTCAACCCAAGCCTGGATATTGTCCATATCTTGCTGCATTTAGACATGGACTGTTTCAGTATCTGAGCAGTCGCAAATGGTGCTGAACATTGTGCAATGATCAGCAAACATCCCCACTTCTGACCTTATGATGGAAGGAAGGTCATTGATGAAGCAGCTGAAGATGGTTGGGTCAAGGACACAACCCCGAGGAACTCCTAGAGTGATGTCCTGGATCTGAGTTGATTGACCTCCAGCAACCACAACCATCTTCCTTTGTGCTAGGTCTGACTCCAGTGGAGAGTTTTTCCCGATTCCCATTGACTCCAGTTTTGCTAGAGCTCCCTGATGTCATACTCGGTCAAATACAGCCTTGATATCAAGGGCAGTCTCACTCGCCTCACCTCTGCAGTTCAACTTTTGTCCATGCTTGAACCAAGGCTGTAATGAGGTGAGGAGCTAAGTGGCCCTGGCAGCACCCAAACTGAGCATCAGTGAGCAGGTTATTGCTGAGCAAGTGCTGCTTGATATCACCGTTGATGACCCCTTTCAGCGCTTTACTGATGATCAAGAGTAGACTGATGGGGTGATAACTGGCCGGGTTGGATTTGCCCTGTTTTTTGTGTACAGTACATACCTGGAAAACATTCACATTGTCGGGTGGATGCTAGTGTTGTAGCTGTACTGGAACAGCTTGGCTAGGGACACGGCAAGTTCTGGAGCACAAGTCTTCAGTACTATTGCCGGAATATTGTCAGGGCCCATAGCCTTTGCAGCATCCTGTGACTTTAGCCTTTTCTTTATCACGTGGAGTGAAATGAATTGGCTGAAGACTGGCATATGTGATGCTGGGACCTTTGGAAGAGGCTGAGATGGAACATTCACTCAGCACTTTTGGCTAAAGATTGTTGCAAATGCTTCAGCCTTTTCTTTTGCACTGATGTGCTGGGTTCCCCATCATTGAGGATAGGGATATTTGTGGAGCCGCCGCCTCCAGTGAGTTGTTTAATTGTCCACCAGCATTAACGACTGGATGTGGCAAGACTGCAGAGCTTAGATCTGATCCATTGGTTGTGGAATTGCATAGCTCTGTCTATCGCTTCCTGTTTGGCACACAAGTTTGTGTTGTAGTTTCACCAGGTTGACACCTTATCATTTTTAAATATGACTGGTGCTGTTCTTGGCATGCCCTCCTGCACTCTTCTTTGAACCAGAGTTGATCCCCTGGCTTGATGGCAGTGGTAGAGTGGGTGTTCTGCCGGGCCATGAGATTACAGTTTTGCTGCTGCCGATGGCCCACTGTGCTTCATGGATGCCCAATTTTAAGTTGCTAGATCTGTTTGAAATCTATTCCCCCTTGGCACAGTGGCTGGGGCACATAACATGATAGAGGATATCCTCAATGTGAAGCTGGGACTTTGTCTCCACAAGGACTTGTGCCTACCAATACTGTAATGGATAGATGCATCTGCGGCAGGCAGGTTGCTGAGGATGTGGTCAAATATGTTTTTACCTCATGTTGGTTCCCTCACTACCTGTTGCAGACCCAGTCTAGCAGCTTTGTCCTTTAGGGCTCTGCCAGCTCAGTCAGTAATGGTGCTACTGAGCCACTCTTAGTAATGGATGTTGAAGTCCCCACCCAGAATATATTCTACGCCCTTGCCACTCTGCGCTTCCTCCAAGTGGTGTTCAACATGAACGAGCATTGATTCATCAGCTGAGTGCGGGGGGAACGGTACGTGGTAAGCAGCAGGAGGTTTTCTTGCCCATGTTTGACCTGATGCCATGAGACTTTATGTGGTCCAGACTCGATGTTGAGGACTCCCAAGGCAACTCCCTCCTGACTGTAAACCACTGCCGCCACCTCTGCCAACTGTCCTGCCGATGGGACTCCGTGAGTATGACTGACTGTGTCAGTCTGGTGCATGACTAGTCTGTGAGACAGTTTTCTTGATTTTTGTCACTAGCCCCCAGATGTCAGTAAGGACTGAGGGCTGAGTTTGGCATTGTCGTTTCTGGTGCCTAGGTCAATGCTGGGTGGTCTGTCTGGTTACATTCTTTTTGGACTTTTTTGTGGTTTAATACAACCGAGTGGCTCGCTGGGCCATTTCAGAGTGCTGTGGATCTAGAGTCACACGTAGGCCAGACCAGGTAAGGACAGCAGGTTTCCTTCCCTAAGGACATTAGTGAACAGATGGGTTTTTATGACAATTGACAATGGTTTCATGGTCATCATTAGACTTTTAATTGCCAACTTTTTTTATTAAATTCAAATTCCACCGTCTGTTAAGGTGGGATCCAAACCCGGTTCCCTAGGTCTCCAGATACTACTCTGGATCTCTGGATCACTAGTCCAGTGACAATGCCACTACACCATCACCACCTCTTCCAAAGGGCTGAGTTTTCAATAAAACTGAGAAACTGCCCTTTCCCTCTTTCAGATTTAAGAGCAATGTCATACCATTACAAGTAGTACACAAAGTGTTAAATGATCAACATTTTTTTTCTTCAGCGGTGCCTTTGTTCTCTGGAAAATATATCATGCCCCTTCAGTTTTGTAAACCTCAGATTTTGCAGTAATGGCTTAATCTCCCAACACAAATGAAGCTGTGTTAGTAAAACAAGCTGAAGGTACAAACTTGTGAGCTCCTGCACTTTGTATAATTTCTTTTTGCATGAAATCAGCTTGCATTCAGTGCCATTTTTATATAATTGGTTTTTTTTGAAGCTCTTGGCCAACACTTACTTTTAGTTTTGGTACTGATAGGAGCAATGAGGAAGGGTAAAGTTTCACAGTCTTGAGGTCTGTGGAAAGAATAAGTTTGAGTAGTAGACAATGTTGAAACAAGAATCAATGCATATTGAGGATGCGGAGAGAAAGTGTGGAGGATAATGTATTTGTGCCATAACCAATTTTTGAATTGTGGAGGTTGTGACTTGGAAACTGAGGCAGGATACCGGGTGAATCTGTACTTTGTTTTGCAGCTACACCAAAAGGTTTTTACTTTCAAGAATTTCAATCTTAGCAAGTTTACGTTTATAGCATTAAGTAACAAAAGATTAAAGTTTGGGGCTCTGCAGCTCATCTGAAGACCATTTTTTAAAAATTAAGAACTATTGGATTTATCCTATAGTGTAGAATGAATGCAGTATTGGGGCACCAGTATATCATGGTGCAGATCTGTATCAGCTTCCAGTTCTAGAATGAAGGGGATAGAGGGGTGGAGTGAATAACTATCCCTATAGTTCAACAGATTAGCCCCATAAACAAATTAGACTTTTCAACCCATTTGCTTTTCCTGAGATGATGAATCTGGGAAGGGTATGTTCCATAGGAAAGTTGTGTCCTCCATGGCCTTGCCCAAGTGCTCATATGTGATGTTGGACAGAGTTCTGGCATTCTTTTGTATCTGTGGGGACGTCATATCTGATTCTGTCCTCATTCTCATACTCGAGCACCCACACACTCAAGCACTCATCCTTGGATAGTAATTAAGATTGGAAATCCAGACCTTTTTTTCTTAACCTCGCTTCCTATCTAGCCTAAGGTGAATTGACGCTACTCGTAATGTTCCTAACACTACACTGGCTAATGTCAGATAACTTGGTACAGATTGCAGGAAATTATCTTTTCATAGGAATTTATTTATGGTACTACAAATCTTCAATTTTAGAGTTCAGTGTTCCTTTTAAGGAAAGGAAAGCATTTCCCCTCCAATTCTGCCCTCTTGAGCAACACTGATATTAATTGCTCATAAAATCATAATAGGAGTAGGCCGTTTGGCCCCTTGAGCCTGTTCTGCCACTCAATAAGATCATGGCTGATCTGATTTGTGGCCTTTTCCTGCCAGCCCTTTTTATTATCTTTGATTCCCCTACAGATCAAAAATCTGTCCAAATTGGCCTTGAATATAGTCAATGACCCAACCTCCCCAGCTCTCTGGAGAAAAGAATTCCAAAGATTAATGACCCGCTGAGCAAAGAAATTCCTCCTAATCTTTGTCAAATGGAAAACCCCTTATTTTGAAACTGTGCCCCTAGTTCTAGATACCCCATCCTCTCAGCATCTACCTTGTTAAGCCCTTCAGAATCTTACATGCTTCAATGAGACCATCTCTCATTCTTCCGAACTCAATTGAGTGTCGGCCCAACCTGCTTGGCCTTTCCACATAAGACAACCTCTTCATCCCAGGAATCAACCTAGTGAACCTTCTCTGAACTGCTTCCTATGCAAGTATAATTGGTGGCCCATCATTGGCGGCCATGCCTTTAGCTACTAAGTCCCTAATTCCTGGAATTCCCTAACTAAATCTCTCTGCCTCCCTATTCCTCTTTTTTCCTTTTTAAGGCACTCCTTTAAACCTACCTCTTTTGTGAAGTTTTTGGTCACTTGCTCTAAGTACCTAAAGTAGCTAGATGTCAAATTTTGTTTTAGATCATTCCTGTGAAGCACTTTGGAATGTTTTATATTAGAGGTGCTATATAAATACAAGTTGTTGCATGCACTACGGTTTTAATACTGAGCTTCCATTACTCTGCCACATTTTTTAGT
This sequence comes from Carcharodon carcharias, assembly GCF_017639515.1. Classification (NCBI taxonomy): domain Eukaryota; kingdom Metazoa; phylum Chordata; class Chondrichthyes; order Lamniformes; family Lamnidae; genus Carcharodon; species Carcharodon carcharias. Next base: position 18,049,146 of record NC_054479.1, on the reverse strand, counting down.
AGTAATCTTCTCCCTGCCCCAGCTGTTTGTTCTTATCTCTATGATGACTCTATTTACTCCAGTGAGAGAATACATACAAACCTCAAGACCCCAATGGTCTGTAAATGTTTTTTGTTAATTTCTAAAAGCCCATATGGCATACAAATAATATGACTTGTTGGAAAATCTGACAACTAGGATTTGCCCTATATTTACTGTTGATTTCATTTTTTAAAAGTGCAAAAGAATTTAGTACTGATAGGCCAGCCCGCGTGGAATTTATGCTCTCATCTCACCAGTTATTTGGACACAAACACTTTTTAACTGTCATGCAGCTTCATTGTGTCTTCCCACTGCTTTTACCATAAGCCATTTTTTCCTCCATCCCTGAAAATGAAGCATCAAGCAGAATTATGCTCTTGGGCATCTCAGTGAATTGGAACTTGTTTATGCATGACCTGGACAGAGTAGGCTCTCCAACCAATTTGGTGGTGATATACAACCTGAGACACTGACCAGGAACAGGCGTGGAAACAGTGGTAAGGGTATGAAGTTTGTAGCAGGGGTTGAATACAATGGCTTTAGCCTTCCCAGTGCTATATCTGGAGGAAATTGCAGGTCTTGCAGGACTGGATGCTTGACAAGCAGTCTGAAAACAGTGGAGCAGTAGACCTCAATGTCATCAGCGTTTGTGTAGAAGCTGATCCCTTGTCTGCAGATTTTGATGCCAAAGGGAAGTGTTTAGATAAGGCAGTGGAGTCGGGGCCTTGGAGGATAGACCCTTAGGTGACTGGAGTTAACTAGTTAGTGACAGAGATGCCTTTAATGGAGATACTCTCCCTCTGAGTGGTTAGGTTAGAGGGAGCAAATTTGCATTTATATGAGAAGCCCCAAGCAAGTTCCACTGAGATGGACAATGGAAGAGTGGGTTAAAGGGTGTTGATGTCAAAAGTTCTCAAAAGTTAGAGAGGCTAATGAGGATGAGATGGGAAAGAGACTGGAGCAAAAATGATTCAAGGGCTTGTTAGAGAAGAACTTGAATGAATGTTTGGCCTGATGGAGAAGGGAATGAGCTGGATGATCTCAACCTTAGTGGTGGAGGAGGAGTGTGGTCCTTGGGGTCACGTTGGTGGGGTAGGGTGGGGGAGGGAGGGTGTGATTGTCCACAAAGCGGTTTATAGAGGTGGTAGTGGAAAAAAATTAGGGGTACTAAAGCCATTTGTAGTGACACTACCACTATCCATCTGTGATCAGTCAGCACATTCAAGGGGCTCTATTGTTCTTTCAGACTGTGCTTCTGTACAATATGCTTTCTAATGTGTCCAATTTCAAAATTAGATTAGCATCTTCATGTCCCAAGGTGGTTTTCCATGCAGAGCTCTACCCATTATGTTCACAAGGTTGCAACAACAAGGAAAGAATTCATTACAATTTTTGTACTATCTCCAGAAAATGAATTATTCAGTTCTGGAAACACAACCTTGCCAGCCTGGGCCAGGAGTACTATTGGTTTCTATTATTGATGCTTTCCATTCATGTGCTGTGAGTTTTTATTCCATTTTTATATTTTTTTTTTGTTTATTGCTGATGCAATTAGTAACCAACCACTTTGTTATTATCAACATACTTTGATCTGAAAATTAATACTTATCAATTTAATTTTACTGGATTTTTTTCTCCTGAAAATAAAATAGGTAAATTAGCTTAGACCCTTGTGTCCTTGACTGTCATGAATTTTGATCTTGATAGCCCTGTTGGCAAATGCACTGACCAATATTGATGATAAATGCACCTGGTTTGACTTCCCTGGCCTGTGCTGAGTTATTCCCAACTGGTGGTGATAAAGGAGTTATAATTGGCATCAGAATCTCTAGCCTTGCTAACGGAAAATCAGTGTTTCTGCCCCTTCTGTTTTCCCGATGTGATTTGAGCTAATTGCTTTTTACGGAAACTGCAAAGCAATGAACAGAAATATGGAATATAATCTCAAACGTCAAGTCATAAGAAAAACAGGAATTTGACATATAAATGTAAATCAGTAGCCTTGTACAACATGAACACTTGGGGTGATGTACTGGGGAATTAGTAGCATCTATGGATTCTATCTATGCATCTTCCATTTTTCAAGAGGAGGGAAAACAAGTCGAAGAGGAAAATACTCTTCAGTCTAAATTAAAACTGATAAGTACAATAGAAAATGTGGTTAGGTTCTACTGTATATATTAACTGTGATTCTGCTTATCTATTGTAGAGCTGACCTTGACATCATTGGTTCAATATTATTCGTTTGCATCCAGTCATCGGATAAATATACATTTTTGATGATCTAATGTAGTACTTGTAGAATAAATCTACCATAATGACTTATAAGAGCATGTTATTCACTTCCTTGCTGATAGTCTCGTGTGTGTTTATTCTCTGAACGCTGTGTTTCAGGAGACAGTCACACCCCTTAGATTTCCTTAAGTTCTGCCAGTGGTCAGGGACAGGAGGGTGTGACTATGAGTGAGGCAGGTAGAGGGATCCAGGAAGTAGCACTGTAGGAGCCTTAGCCCTTGCCCTTATCCAACAAGTTCGAGATTCTTGCTCCCTTTGTGGACGAGAGCGGGGACTGTAGGGAGGATGAGCAAACTGACCACAACACAGTGGTACAGGGAGCCATTTTAGTCGGAGGAGAAAAGAGAAATGTAGTTATAATGGTGGATAATATAGTTAGGGGAATAGATACTATTCTCTAGCCAGGATCAAGAGTCCTGAAGGCTATGTTGCCTATCTGGTGCCAGGGTTAAGGATATCTTGTCTGGGTTGCAGAGGAACTTGGTGGGAGGGGGAAGATCCATTTGTCGTGAACCACGTAGGTACCAACGATATAGTTGGAATGAGGAGTTGAAAGAGGTTTTGCTGAGGGAATACCACTTAGCTAGGGGCTAAATTTAAAAAGCAGAACCAAAAAGGTAATAATCTCCGGTTTACTACCTGAGCCACGAGCTAATTGGCACAGGGTCAATAAGAATAAAGAGATAAATGCATGGCTGAAAGATTGATGTAGGAGAAATGGGTTCGAATTCATGGGATATTGGCGCCAGTACTGGGAAAAGAGGGGGCTATTCTGTTCGGACGGGCTACACCTGAATCATGCTGGGACCAGTGTCCTGGTGAATCGCATAACTAGGGTTGTAGATAGGACTTTAAACTAAATAGTGGGGGGAGGGTTCAGTTGAATGGAAATATAAAAAATCAAAGTTTAAGGAGAGGGTAAGAGTGCAGGTTAGTGACGAGGCTGATTGTTACCAAAAAGTGAAAGGAAGCGACAGAGTGTGTGAATGCCATATTGCACCAAAGAGTAGGGAAAACTGACAATAGGGCAAACTTAAAGACTTTGTAGCTGAATGCGCATAGCATTTGGAATAAAACTAATAAGTTAACGGCGCAAATAGAGATAAAAAGGTATGATTTGATGGCGATTACTGAGACATGGTTACAGGAAGAACAGGTTTGGGAGTTGAATATCCAAGGGCACTCAGTGTTTCGGAAGGATAGGAAGGAAAACGAGGTGGTGTAGCTTTGTTAGTAAAGGAAGAGATCAGTGTTATAGTGAGGAATGATATAGACACTGGAGGGCAAGACGTAGAGTCCGTCTGGGGAGAAATACGAACTGGCAAGGGAAAGAAGTCCCTGGTAGGAGTAGTCTATAGGTTCCCAAACAGTAGTTCAGCAGTAGGGCACAGTATAAACCAGGAAATACTGGGAGCATGTAAGAAAGGCACGGCAATAATCATGGGTGATTTTAATATGCATATAGACTGGACTAATCAAATTGGCAAGGGTAGCCTCGAGGGAGAGTTCATAGAGTATTAAAGATTGTTTCTTGGAGCAATATGTTGTGGAACCAACCAGGGAGCAGGCTATCCTGAATTTATTTTTGTGTAATGAGATGGGATTAATTAATGATCTCTTAGTAAAGGATCCTCTAGGGAAGAGTGATCATAGCAAGCTAGAATTTCAAGTTCAGTTTGAGAGCAAGAAACTTGAGTCCCACACTAGTGCTCTGGAGTTAAACAAAGGTAACTACATAGGCATGAGGGCAGATTTGGCCCTAGTGGACTGGGCAGGAAGACTACAAGGTAGGACAGTTGACGAACAGTGGCAGATATTTAAGGAGATATTCATTTCCTCCCAAGTGAAATATATTCCAAAGGGGAAGAAAGATGGTAAGAGGGGGAAAAAGTATCCATGGCTAAGCAAGGAAGTTAAAGATAACATAAAGGCAAAAACTGAGGCATACCAAATTGCAATGGTCAGTGGTTGGCTGGGAGGGTTGGGAAACTTTTAAAGATCAAGAAAGGGTTCCAAAAAAATAATAAAAAGAGCAAAGGTAAATTATGAAATAAAACTAGCGCAAAATGTAAAAACTGAGAGCAAAAGCTTCGACAAGTATATAAAAGGAAAGAGAGTGGCTAAAGTGAATGCTGGCCCTTGGAGGATGAGACTGGGGAGTTAATAGTGGGGAACGCAGAAATAGCAGAGATGCTTAATCAATATTTTGCCCCAGTTTTCACAGTGGAGGACACTAGTACCACCCCAATAGTAAGAGGTAGTGCAGAGGGTATAGAGAAGGAGGAACTTAGAACAATCACCAATACTAGAGAAATAAGTATTGAGCAAACTATTGGGATTAAAGGGTGACAAGTCCCCAGGACCTGATGGCCTACATCCCAGGATCTTAAAGGAAGTGGCAGCGGAGATAGTGGATGCATTGGCCATAATGTTCCAAAATTCCCTGGATTCTGGAAAGGTTCCAGTGGATTGGAAAAATGCTAATATAATGCCCTTATTCAAAAGGGGGGAGGCAGAAAGTAGGAAACTATAGACCAATTAGTTTAATGTCTGTCATTGGGAAATTGTTAGAATCCATTATTAAGGAAGTAGGAAAGTCCAAATGCAATCCATCAGAGTCAGCATGGTTTTATGAAGAGTAAATCGTGTTTGACTATTTTGCTAGAGTTCTTTGAAGATGTGACAAGCAAAGTGGATAATGGGGATCCTGTATATGTGGACTTCCAGAAAGCCTTTGATAAGGTGCTGCACAAAAGTTTAACACACAAGCTGTAACTACTGGGGTGCCACAGGGTTCAGTCCTTGGGCCCCAACTAGTTACAGTTTATATTAATGACCTGGATTCAGGGATAGAAGGTACTATAGCTAAATTTGCAGATGACACCAAAATAGGTGGGAAAGTAAGTTGCAATGAAGAAATAAGAAATTTACAAATGGATATGGACAGGTTAGGTGAATGGGCCCAAATTTGGCAGATGGAGTTTAAATGTGAGTTTATCCATTTTGGTCAGAAGAATAAAAAGGTGACTAATTATTTAAATGGGGAGAAACTTCAGAATGCTTCAGTGCAGAGGGATCTGGGTGTCCTTGTGCATGAATCGCTGAAAGCTAGTATGCAGGTACAGTAGGTAATAAGGAAGGCAAATGGAATTTTGGCATTTATTGCTAAAGGAATAGAGTAGAAAAATATGGATGTGTTGTTGCAACTGTACAAGGCATTGTTGAGACTGCACCTGGAGTACTGTGCACAGTTTTGGTCTCCTTACTTGAGGATGGATGTAGTTGCACTGGAGGCTGTTCAGAGGAGGTTCACTAGATTGATTCCAGAGATGTGGGGCTTGTCTAATGAGGAGAGATTGAGCAGTTTAGGCCTATACTCGCTAGAGTTTAGAAGGATCAGAGGAGATCTAATTGAGGTATATAAAATGCGGAAGGGGATGGACAAAGTAGACATGGAGTGGATGTTTCCCCTTGTGGGGCATTCTAGACGAGAGGCCATCGTTTTAGGCTAAGGGGTGGTAGATTTAAATCAGGGGTGAGGAGGAATTACTTTTCTCAAAGGGTTATGAATCTGTGGAATTCACTACCTCAGAGTGCAGTGGATGCTGGGATGCTGAATAAATTTTAGGAGAAGATAGACAGATTTTTAATTAGTAATGGGTTGAAAGGTTATGGGGAGAGGGCAGGAAATTGGAGTTGAGGCCGAAGTGAGATCAGCCATGATCGTATTGAATGGCGGGGCAGGCTCGAAGGGCTGAATTGCCTACTCCTGCTGCTGGTTCTTATGCTCTTATGTTAATACTATATAAAAGATAAGCAAGATGAATTGCCTAATGAATTGAGTAGGAGTATAGTCAAACTGACTAGTTCAGTACATTTAATTTAATACATCCAGACTACATCCAAATTAAGATGATGACATACACAATTCATAAATGTGTTGACATTTGTTTAAAAATGTTTCTTGAACTATTCTTTCAAGCAGCCAAGAAATATCTCTCAATCAGAAGGCTTCAATTGTTCTAAACGGACAAACAATTTAGATTAATTGCTAGCTTTTACAGAGATAGTCTTGCCTGTTGTGCAACACATTATTCAATAATGGTGCACTTCCTCTAAAATTGCATTTATTTATTTTCAGATTGCCTTGGATCAACTGTATTTTCACCAATCAAAGCAGATGTGACTGGCAACATCACTGTAAGTAGTTAGGGCTGTGGCAATCCAATGATATGTGGATTGGTTTATGCAGTTACTCCATTAACATCTCCAAATAAGGTATATTGCAGTATGTGTAGGATGTGCAATGATCATTAGATAATTTCTACACATGAGGGGTTCCCATTCCTGTCCTGTAACCATTTGCTGCCAGTTCACATGTGGAATTCTAATGTAGTTCAGCCATAGCTGTAATGGCCTCCATGGCTGGATAGCTTGCTGATGTTCATGCATGAGAGGCATTGTGTCAGTGAGCTGATGGCAGGCTGCCTGTTCTCATGAAAGCAAATCCCACCTGTGCTTCTGATAAGTGTGTAATGCGGAATATATGGTAAGACCGACTGACTAATTTGCAGACGTAATTTACGAGGAATTGTTTTGGCTATAATGAGCCCTGTAGTGAGCAACATAATGTCAGCTCTAGAATTAGACTTGCTCGGGGATCCTTTTTCATCATTGCTCACAGTTCTTGCTCAGAGACTATTCAGAACCTGTATTTGAACTTTCTATAGAGACCTACAGTTTTACCTGTCTTCTATCAATGTTTCCCACCCCCCCCGCAACCCCACAGATATACAGTATCTAACTTGAATTATCCCTGAATATTTGCTCTTATCAGTCTGAACTCAGCTTTCAGTTTATATATTTTTTCTTTTCTTCAGTCATTGTATCACTAGAGCTACAGATTTTTTTTGTGTGTTTTTTTTTTAAACCTGTATATATTTCATTCTCAAGATCTCAGTTACTTTATCAGAGAGTTTTGGATAGTAATGTTATTTATTAGTTCTATAAATTAAGTCATCATGTAACTTTTATTTCTACTGTTTTAAAAATACTTTTAAATAAGAAATTCCATGTAGGAGATCCGCTTGATTCAATTATAATACCTTTGCCTTTGATTGAGAAAGGCCTGGGTTCGAGCCTAGCTCTAGGGCTTAATTTAGTGCATAATCTCAGGTGTCACTCTAGTACTATACGGGAGGAACACTGCGTTGTTTTGGGTCAGGTGTTAGGCCATCTTGGTGGTTCAGGTTGGTACAAGGGGAATGAAAAAAAGGGCTTTCATTTATATTGCACCTTTCATGAGTTCCGGATGTCCAGAAGTGTTTCGTTGTTGATGAAGAACCTTTGAACTATGGTCACTATTGTAATGTAGGGAAACTGTTGAAGAAGTTTGCCTAATGTTGGACTTTGAAGTTGGGAATGAGTATAGGATATACTTGTTTATGCGATCTTGTTGTGTTACATATTTTTGGTGTCTCAGGTAATCAAGGGATCTGGTGAGCAGGGAACATGGAGTTGAAACTGAAGATCAGATAAGCGCACTGAATGGCAGAGCAGGCTCAACTGGCTAACTGGTCTACTCTTGCTCCTATTTCTTATGTTTATAAGCTGGCATAGCCTTGGCTTAACGTCTGCTCTGAAAGGCATCAGCTCCATCAATGCCTGAGTTCCTAAGTACTGGACTGAAATGTTAACGTAGGTTATGTGCTCAAGACTTAGAGCAGGGCATGAATCCATTATCTTCTGAACCAAGAGTAGAAGTGGTTCGGCTTGATAAATCTAAAAGGCTAAGGGAGATTGTATGCATGTTCATTAAATTCCTGATTGTATTGGGAGCTTTTATTGTCTGTAAAAAGATAAAAGCATGTAATGATTAAAGAATTGTTATAATGTGAGCTGCCCAGGAACAAATCAGAAACTTGGGTTTGGGGTCTAAAGAAGGAGAGGGTGAAGGAATGGGGCAGTAGACGGTGCTGATAAAGGGAAGGAGGGAGCTGGCATAGGTGGGTCTGGGTGAGAAGCCAGGGCAGACAAGATAGTGCAGTTAACATGATCAATTGATATACATGGCTCAGCACAGCTCAGATTTAGTGTTTTGGCTTCCATCAGCAACTTTGAATTTAACTAGTGCCTTTAACATAGTAAGCTGTTCTTGTACACGGGATTAAAAAGGAGACATTAGGATCAGTGCTTGAAAGCTTGATCAAAGAGGTAAGTTTTAAAGAGAATCTTGAAGAAGGAGAAGGATACAGAGGTTGAATTGAAACATTTTGAGCAGATGTTTAGCAACCAGATTGCATATTTACAATTTATCATTCTTCATTCTTCAATGACATGATAATTAACAGCAGTTAACTTTATTAACTGATGATGCAGTATGCATTCCTTGCCCCAGTCCCATGTGTTTCTGTATATATGGTGCATTTTACAGTGATCTATGAAGGAAGCGGTCCAAGTGGCCACTTTTGGCCAAATCTTTCATTCCAAAGGAAATTGTAGCTAACTAAAGGACTGATTTTTGACTCCCCTGAAAGCTTCATTGTATGTGCAAAAGTTGATTTTTTTTTTTAAACAGAAAATCAAGTCGGTGTATGAGACAAATCCTACAAAATTTAAAACCTTGCAACTGATCCTGGAAGGAGAGAAGGAACAATATGGCACCGAGTGGCCAAAGGTTGGAGCTACACTGGCGCTGATGTGGCTCAAAAGGTAACCAGTCTAATTTATTTAGCTCTATTTTCCTTTATTTTTTGTGCTCTCCCCACAATTTAGCTGCCATTGCCCAAGTGGCCATTCTTTGTACATGAGCTTGAACAGTGGAGCTGTTTTGACTATGTAGTGCACCACAGCAATGCCTGAATCTATATTTCAGAGATCCACACACACTGCAGGTGGACACCGGGAAGTCTTGGTGGCCTTTAACTATTAGGTAGCCATTTAAAATGTGACTTCAAATTGAAATGTCTCCCTCTGTAGCAATTTGCTATTATTCATGTTTTTGAGGTAGCTATCTTTTATAGATGCCCTATAAAAGGTCACCACCTCTTGTTCCAACACTATCTAATTTGCCTTATAGTAATTACAATAATTGCAGTAAATGGAAATGTGGTTTTCATTTTGAAAATGAAGGCTGTTGCCAGCTGCGAGCAATCACTTATTTAGATAGTGCCATGTCTTATTTTCCAAGTCATTAGTCACTGGATCAGCTATGTAACAAACCTTAAAATTGATTTTGTTGTGATGAACAGAAGGGGTAAGAAAAATAAACTAAGTAACAAGGATCTAACTGGTAAACAGCAGCAAGTGTTTTTTTTTCATTCTTTCATGGGATGTGGATGTTGCTGGCTAGGCTAGCATTTATTGTCCAACCCTAATTGCTTGTGAAGGTGGTGGTGAGCTGCCCTCTTGAACCGCTGCAGTTCATGTGGTGTAGGTACACCCACAGTGCTGTTAGGAAGGGAGTTCCAGGATTTTGACCCAGCAACAGTGTGGTTTGGAGGGGAACTTGCGGGTGATAGTATTCCCATGCACCTGCTGCCCTTGTCCTTCTTGGTGGTAGAGGTCACAGGTTTGGAAGGTGCTGTCCAAGAAACCTTGTTGAGTTACTGCAATGCATTTTGTAGATGGTACACACTTGCCATTGTTCATCGGTGGTGGAGGAGCAAATGTTGAAGATGATGGATGGGATGCCATTCAGGTAGACTGCTTTATCCCGGATGGTGTCAAGCTTCTTGAGTGTTGTTGGAGCTGCACTCATCCAGGCTAATGAAGCGTATTCCATCACACTCCTGACTTGTGCCTTGTAGATAGGCTTTAGAGAGTAAGGAGGTGAGTTACTTGCTGCAGAATTCCCAGCCTCTGACCTGATCTTGTAGCTGCAGTATTTAAATGGTTAGCCCAGTTCAGTTTCTGGTCAATTTTAACCCCCAGCACCTTGTTGAATACGCACAAAAGTCCCAATCATTGTAGTTCCCTGTGAAGACTTGTAATAGGTCAAGCACTAAAGGCTCCATTATCAACCTGACAGCAGTACATGTATATTTTCAAGAGCAGTTTGAGTGGACGATGCTGAGTTATACTGCTTTGTTCATGTGTGCTACCACCCACCTCCTATAATCTATATTGTGTGCTTTAGCAATCTGTCTGTTTGTTTGTACTATAATTAAAAATATTTCAGAAATAAATAAATACATCCATGCAAAATGTCTTGAGGGTTGACTTAGCTAGCTGATGGAGTTAGATGAAGTGGTGGGAGGAGCCTCAAGTGGCAGGTAAACGCCAGCATAACCCAGCTGGGCTGAATGGCCAATTTTCTGATGCAAATTCTGTGGCTAAGAAATGGAGTTCTGTTTACAGATGTCCAAATTACATTGAAACTTTTTAAAGCAAAGGAGCTGTCTATCCTATTGGATTTACAGCTTAAAGAGAGAGAATTAGCATTTAGAACCTTTCACAACCTCTGGACATCCCAAAGCGCTCCACAGCCAATGAAATACTTCTGCAGTGTAGTCACTGTTGTATTGTAGGGAACTAGAGCATTCAATTTGCACTCAACAGGGTCCTACAAACAGCAATGGGATGAAGACCAGTTAATCTGTATTTGGTGTTTGTTAAAGGATAAATATTAACCAGGTCAATGGGAAAATCTCCTCTTCTTTCATAACTTGTCATGTCATGGGATATTTTATATCCACCAGAGAGTGCAGACAGACCACAGTTAAACATCTCATCCAAAAGATGGCACCTGTGGCAGTGCCGCAGCCCCTCAGGAGTGTGCTGAACTGTCAGCTTGGATTAGGTGCTCAAGTGCCTGGAGTGCGGCTTGAATTCAGTTGTCTGACTCCGAGTCAAGAGTGCTGCCACTGAGCCAAGGAAGATAGCTCGACCTTGCAAGGATATAGTTCTGACTGTGGTTTACAATAATTGTGGGCCCTACTGTTATTTCTGATTTGGTATGATGTAAACTGAAAAAAGTTGATACAATATATATCAGTAACTACTAGATTCATATTAAAAATTAGTCTGATTTTTGAAATTGTGGGAAAAAAAGCTGATTTCTATTTGTGATTTCCCCCCCCCCCCCCACCCTCATCCACTCTTGCAGGGGTTTGAAGTTCATACAGGTTATGCTGCAAAGCATCGCAGATGGGGAGCGGGATGATGCAAATCCAAACCTCATTCGAGTCAATGCAACAAAAGCATATGAATTGGCCCTGAAGAAATATCATGGCTGGCTCGTTCAAAGACTATTTTCTGTGAGTGTTTTTTTTGCATTTGCCCCTTGCTTGAACAAACTCACACGCTGAGCTACAATCACACTTGGCCAGCATTTCTTGGAAATGAGAAGCTGTACATTGGCTCCCAGGTTAACCTTGCATGGGATCAACGTGAGGTACTCCAGAGCCTGTAGGATGCCCTTGCATCTCAGCAGCTTTGAGGGGATGGGGCGACCAGGAAAAAACATTTCAAAAGAATTGTTCCAACTAGTAGGTTTTCAACAGTACTGGAATATTTCAGTTTTAAACATTCACTGAATGTTCCACAATGTATGAAATTTTAATTAATTTCCTTAAGAGAGGATGTTGGAATTACTGATACAATCACTGTCAAAGCCCACCAGGTCTGGGAGATCAGTTATCTACCAGAATGCTGGGCAATTAAGATATGCTGAGGGATAAGATTTGAAGTGTTGACTGCAACATGTAACCTTGCTTTTTGTTTTGCAGGCTGCAGTTTATGCAGCTCCATATAAATCGGACTTTATGAAAGCGCTGTCAAAGGGTAAAGAGGTCAAAGAAGAAGAATGTGTAGAGAAAATCAGACAGTTTTTAGTCAACTTTACAGTGACTATCGACGCAATCTATGAGATGTACACAAAACTGAACGCAGAGTTGGATTACAAGGTCTAACACTTGCACTGAGTCTGCCTCTCTTATTTTCTCTCCTTCTCTCTCTCTCCCCCCTTCCTGTCAGCAATAAACTAACTGTAATCACTGTGATTTTGATAACTTTTTAGGTTGCTGTTTCTACAGGGTAATGATCATTAATCAGCAGTAATTAGTGTGGAATCCAGGCAGAAGAGAGACCATCTCTGTGAAGTTGATCCATGTGTGAGTTACTGTGTACTTTTGAACCTTAGTACTGTAATAACACTGAATTAAATCAAAACAGATCAGGTCCATCCATTCCATTAGTCCTACTGGTTCAGTTGATGGAACAGTGGAGGGTGTATTATTTTCTAATATGAATTTCCTTTGCCTGTATTAACTGATCATAGATCTAGAGTGTTTTATAGGGTTACTCCTAAAATACATTTGTAATTTTTCACCAGGGAACTGATGTGGCCTTTGACTGTTTATAGAGGAGATGTTGAGGTAAATGTGAAAGCTCAACTTATAAATGTTCCATCTTTTACTTTTCAATCTCAGGAGGCAAGGCTAACCTCCTATAATTTAAACAGAGAAGCTCATGCTGATAAATAAAACCACATCCTTTTTAAACTATTTCTCCCTCTCTTAATGCTGCTGACGCCTGCTGGGATATGGTACAAGTACCAGTATTTCTCCCAAGTGGCCACTCCTCTAGTGTGAGCCTAGACAGCAACTATCAGCTAGCTGATTGTTTGAGGCAGTGGAGGGACATTGTACATTGTACAGGCTCAGATATAATCTCCACTTCTTGGCTCAAGTTGCTGAATTGTGATTCAGCATAGAATCTCTACCTCCTTTTTCTTTCCTTCTCCCTCCTTGCCTATGTCTTCAAACCACAGGAGCTAAAGCTGGTTCTTGCCTAGCAAAAGTGAATTAACTAATTTGACACCAGACTTGGGGTGAAGTCTGTGACCTTCTATTCTGGATAGCTCATTTCAATTAAAACATTAGGGGAGCTCTCACCCTTTTTAAAAAAATAAATAAAAATATAATAAATGAGTTGTAGTATGTACAATTTAGAAAAACCAGTCTGAACCTTTCCAGAAATACTAATGGAAGGAGAGCAATTCTTGACCTTATTAGCAAAGGATTGTTGGGAACTTGAACATCAAGATAACATTGTTATCTAACTGCTTTTTCTAACTGCTGTGTCTTTGGAGAGCTTCCTGTCTGGGCTTTCTCCCTTTTTATTTATTAAATCTGCAAATCTCAGGATCAGTGCTGGATATCCAAAATCTGCCACCGATTTTGTACTTTTAAGTGGCTCTAACATTCAGTTGGAGGATGAGGTTGTGGAGATTGACCTTGTTTTTATTGCAAAGAGCAGTAAGCTGAATCAACTGGTTTAATGAACCCAGATTGTCCTTTCTAATTATAAACTTGATGCATTTCAAATATTTCTGCACTCTATTAGGAGATACCCTTGCTAATCATTCATTTGCTGATTTATAACAAGTGATTCTGTGTTGCTTGTCTCTGCCTCCCTCACTGCCAAGCTCTTCTGCTATCTTGCAATATCAAATTTACACTTCACTTCCAGGTAACCACTTTCAAACTGCACTCTTTTTGATAGTGCAATGTTGAATAACTGGAGCATTTGGCTGAAAATGAGCTAACATGACCAGTCTTTAAATATAATGCAAGGTTGTTTGCCATCCAATGACCCCGATGGTCGCTCGATGAGTCTTTCAAACCCCAGCCTAGCCCAGGGACACTCGTTGAGACTCTGACAAAGTCAGTGATTAAAATTCGGAACTTCCTTGTTCTCTATGCAATTTGATGGCAGGTGGTTCCTTTACCCATTCAGCATTAAGAGAATTGAGAATGTGTGTTTTATCTTAATTATATTCAAACAATTGCTGTTAGCATGAGTTACTGCTCAGGATCGTGGCTCTTGACAAAAAATCTATTGAATACTCCTGTTTCATAGGCATGGAAGAGGTAGATAATTCAGCAATAAGTTGTCAGTCTCCCTCTAAGATGTGATCAAGTAGCTTTTTGCTTTGGAGAATTGTCAAATTAGTGCAATAAAAAGTTGGGATGGAAAAATAGCTGTGTAGAGATAGCTTGTTATCTAGCAGTGCTGTTTTTAAGTGCTTGATGCTAATAGCTTGCATTCCTGTGCACCAATATCCCTTGTTTTGAGCACAAAATTTACAACACAGATGTTTATATATAAAAGGAAAGGTGGAGCAACAAGGGGGATATTATTCCTTCAATTGTTACATTGAAAAAGAAGGAATTTCTGGCAAATTATGTTTAACTGAATCAAACACATGTGCCAACTGTGTTTTGGTTTTTGTATCACTTGAAAGACAAGTCTGCACTGCATGGCGATAGGTGGGAGATGCGGTGTGGGGGTATTGGTGGTCCTGTGACAGTAGTGACTGAAACCTCAGTGCCTTCTCATTGCTGCTTGTTATAAATGTTTTTTTTTTAAACCTGGGCTGACCAGGTTCACTCTTAGCAATCTGAGACCATATTTTAAATTATACTAGGACCTATTAACTGTGATAGTTTAAAGATGATGTTTTCAAGAAATAATGAAGCATTTTTTTGATTTGAGGTAGGAGAGAGGATTTCCACTTTAATAATGTCCCAAGATCATTCCAGCTAACTGATTCCACAGAGTAAGTCTGTCATTTAAGTATGTTTGATGTTGAACAGATTTAGAACTTGTTTGTACTGTGTTTCAGTTTTAATATTGGGTCTCATGCAATGGCCCTAAAGTTGGGCTTTATGTATTCTGATATGCTTGTGACTGTTGCACTTTGCTGATCTCGTGTGCTTTTATAACATCTTTGTTTAAGTTTCTATTTTTTTCCTTTTGGATTTGTTAAAGAATAATGGAATGAATAAATAATGTATTTCGGGAAATCTCAGTAATGCCATTGATTTTTTTGAACCACAGCTTTTATAACCATGGGGCATAACATTTTTGATCCTTAAAAATTGAAATTGTTAAGTTTTGCGATTTATAAAATAAATCTCTTTCCACTTTCTACCTCACCTAGAACTTTTGGCTTGTAAAAATTCCCAGCTTGCCAGGAGGGCAGCAGTGTTTGTGTGTGTGTGTGTGTGTATGTGTGTGAGTTCGTGCGCGTGTGTGTGTCCTTACTCTGCCCATATCTGAAAACTAGTGCATTCCCCTCCCTTAGAATGGAATGCCTTCCCTTGCAAAAGTATCTCTGCTTGATGGCAAGCGGCTGAGAATTATTCAGGTGGGTTTGGGTTTCAGGTGAAGGATATGAAATCAGGACTGGTGATGTAGTGTCAACATTTGTAATTGAACAATGGGTGATACCATTAACTGGACATGTGCAAAGGTTTGACCTTTACCGCTTTGTGGAGTTAAAACAGAGTGAGCTAAAATTAATCTGCAAATGCAGCAGTTGAGTTTACTATTACCAGTTGACTATGGGTATGACACATTTCTGGGAAAGCAATCTTTTCACTGATTTCTTTTTGATAATGTATACATGTTCCAATCTTCCCCATCAATATGCATGGAAATAAATGCTTGTATATTACTAGAGCCATCCATTTATTGCAATCTGTGAAGACAGCCCATCAGCTCATAGAAAAGAGAGCATCATTAGCAATGTTAAGTTTGTGTACAGTTCTGTCATAGGTTGCCACCTTGCAATACATCTCCAGTGCATGGCAAGCTGATAAGCATCTGACAGAGATGGATTAATGTTTCAGATGAGTCCATTCACCAAAACTTGCTTGGTCAGCCTAGAGATGTTCCTTCTATCAGTTGGGCAAGGCTGCCTGTTCTGGTGCGGGATCATCTTTAAGCTAAGTCTTTTGACGTTGCCTGCTTATTAGGTTGATAATGAAAGGTGTATTGGGATGGCAGAGTGGTTGGTATCCTGGAAGGAAGAAATCAAATGGGGACCTTCATCTGAATCAATCTGCACCCAGAATCATTAACCCTTCTTTGTTTCAGATGCTGGTGGAACTGCTGTCTGTGTCCTGCATGTTGTCTTTCCTTTAACAGTTTTTTTCTATTTTTCTTAATTTCTTGGTTAAAATGATCAGGAATCTCCTGTGTTTCCGGTGTTGTCTTAACCTGCTTGCTGCACCACTGCCTCCTGATGCATTGCTGACTGGGTGCCAGCCCTGCTGGCACAAAGCAATGAAATCTTCCAAGGCAAAACAAGATCTGTGGCAGTTGTGTTTTTTTTTGAGAAAGTTTCCAGTAATTCTGAACCAGTTGAAATATTTCCTTTTTTAGATTTATTTTGTAATTTATATTGGAGTGTATTTGTAAAAGGTTACGTGTGCTAAATACTGCAGAAAGTCTCCTAAGTTCAAATTCAGTTACCGATCCAGTTATTTCCTGCTAACCAGAGGTTGATTTAACAGTTGATAAATTTGCAGCAGTTATATGTAGAACAACATTAAGTTAGCATAGATGTTGTGCATGAACAACATAGAGCATACTGGCTGTTGAAATGGCAGAGACTGTGAGCAACTATAGACCTGAATAAATAACCCTTCCCTTGTTTCAAGAGGTCAGTGTATTTTTCTGTTTGAGGAGGTCAGTGAGAGATTTCAGGCCCTGAATCTCATCTGAGTGTTTCAGATAATGTTTGTAAACTTTGAGCTTGTTATCCAAATACACATTTTTCCCTCCCCTCCCTGTGTGATTTTGTTGCCTTTTAAAATTCCATGTGTTCCACTTACTATTTGGGGGATGTGCTATTTGTTTCACTATGGTAATAATTGCTGTTGGTAACTATAGAAGTAAAAAGACTACTATATTTGAGCATGGATTTTGCTGCCTTGAGTGGAACATGGGCTTTAAATAAACATCTAAACTTAACACCAGACCCCCTTTTGGACTTTTTTGTTTAAATTTGTTCATCCTTGAACTGGTTTTGGAATTCTCATGCACAAGATTCTGTAAATTTTAGGATTCCTCTTTTTACAGGATTCTGTTCAGTCTGATATACCATTTTTATAAATTGTGTCCTACTTGAATGAAGGATCTCTGTTTGTTCCTTTTTCATATTGGAGAATGCACTACTAATGGAGGGAGTCTCAGCATCAGGATCCAGTGAGTGATTTTTATTCTCTTTGCAATGTTTCCCATCTCCTGACCTGAAAGTACCTTTTTAATGCAGTAGATTTTAGGGACACCTTTCAACATTGTGCCCACAGGGACATTCTTCTCATGAACCTGGGTAGTGTTACTGCCAGGCTACCATTTAAGAGAGCACAGCCTAGCCTGATCATGACCTGACTAGACATCCAGGCAGAAATATTTTCCAGCCAGATTTGCTCATCAAGAATGAGAACCGCTGACTTTCTTTCCCAGCATCTCCTGGTGTCCTCTTTTTGCCTCGGGTGTGACCGGCTAAGGGAATGCAGCCCAAGTTTTGCCCTATTTCACATTGTGCTTCACTGCTCCATAAAATGCATTTACTGAGAAGTGTGGGGACCTAAAACTCACTTTTTTTAACATTGATTATAATTATTCTGTTTTCGAAGGTGTTCTGATGGAGAGACTTCCTCAATGTGGATCCTAAAATGTAAAATGTCTTATTTAAAAAATCTTTATCTCCAGTCACATTGATATAAATGATTTAATTGCAATAAAACTTTGAGCCTATTTTGTCACAATGGCGTGTAGTGTCATGATATGTGTTGTAATAATTTCTAGGAAAGAGGTGCTTGCTTTTATATAGTGTCCTTTCCCTTTTACACTCCTCATTTTTTACATCCCCCCCCCACCCCCCAGAGCCATTTTGCACACAGGCATTGCAATGAAATGTTGCTCTTTATGGGCATTGTGGTTGTCAACATCTGAGCCTGAACTATTCGATGAAGACAGGAGTTTGATTTCATGTCTTAGTTCCAGTACATCACGGCAGGGTAGTGTCAGAGGCCCAACCATCTTAACTGCTTCATCAATGACCGTCCTTCCATCATGAGGTCAGAAATAGGGATGTTCACTGATGATTGCACAATATTCAGCACCATTCGTGATAACTTGGATACAGTTCATGTTCAAATGCAGCAAGACCTGGACAACATCTGGGCTTGGGCTGATAAGTGGTAAGTAACATTCATGCCAGGCAATTACCATGTCCAACAAGAGAGAAGCTAACCATTGTCCCTTGACATTCAATGGCATTATCATCACTGACTCCCCCACTATCAACATCCTGGGTGTTATCATTGACCAGAAACTGAACTGGACTTGGCATATAAATACTGTGGCAACAAGAGCAGATCAGAGGCTAGGAATCCTGCAGTGAATAACTTGCCTCCTGCCTCCCCAAAACCTGTCCAAAATCTACAAGGCACAAGTCAGGAGTGTAATGGAATATTCTCCACTTGCCTGGAAGATTGCAGCTCCACCAGCACTCAAGAAGCTTGACACCACCCAGGACAAAGCAGCCTGCTTGTTTGCCACCCCATCCACAAGCATTCACTTGCTCCACCACTGACGCACAGTGGCAGCAGTGTGTACCGCCTATAAGGTGTACTGCAGCAACTCACCAAGGCTCCTTAGACAGCACCTTCCAAACCCATAGCTGTTACCATCTAGAAGGGCAAGGGCAGCACATGTGGGAACACCACCACCTGCAAGTCCCTCACCATCCTGAGTTGGCAATCCATTGCTGCACCTTCACTGTAGCTGGGTCAAAATCCTGGGGCTCCCTCCCTAACAGCACACTGGATATACCTACACCACATGGACTGCAGTGGTTCAAGAAGGCAGATCACCACCACCTTCTCAAGGGAAATTAGGGATGGGCAATAAATGCTGACCTAGCCAATGATGCCCATGTCCCATGAATGAATGAATTAAAAAAAAAATTGAGGGACACCATCTCTGGTAATGCAGCATCCCTGAAACAGCTCCATAGTTTATATACTCTAGCTCTAGAGGTGAATTTGAACCTTCAATCTTCACACCTACAGTGTGCTTGCACACTAACAGGGGAGAGAGCTCATCGTGAGTGAGACACAGCCAGAGCGAGTGGGTATTGGCAATTTGGTGCACAGTGGGAATTCAGTGCATAGGGGAAGAGATGCTCTTTGCATTTTTTTCTTTGCTATCTAACTTCTTAAATCTTCAGAGCGTGGTCTTGCCCTGCTGCAGCAGTAGAGGCTACAAGGGAAAGGACTGACTGGTAAGTAGTGGGTCAGGTCAGGTAAGTATTTACTACTTTAATTGCCAATAGTTTAAGGTCTTTTGTGGTTTATAGTTTGTATATTCTATAGTAACGCGGATCAGGAAAGGAGGGCCCTGGAGTAATTAATTTAAAAGGTTTAATTTAAAGGGATATGTCATGGCAGGAGAGCTCAAAGCCGTGGCGTGCTGCTCATGTTCCATGTGGGAAGCCGGTGACGTTTCAGGTGCCCGGGACCAGCATGTGTGCAGGAAGTGTGCCCAGCTACAGCTTCTGGAAGCTCGGGTTTCAGAGCTGGAATGGCGGCTGGGGACACTACGGAGCATCCGCGAGGCTAAGAGCATCATGGATAGTATGCTTAGAGAGGTGGTCACACTGCAGCTGAAGGGGCTTGAGGAAGGAAGGGAATGGGTGACCACCAGGCAGCTCAAGAGAAACAGGCAGGTAGTTCAGGAGTCCCCTGGGGTCCCACTCACAAATTAGTATTCCATTTTGGAGGCTGATGAGGGCACTGGTTCCTCCAGGGAGTACAGACAGAGCCAAACTTCTGGCAATACAAGCAGCCTGTTTGTACAGGAGGGGAGGAAGAGAGGAAGAGCAATAGTAATAGGGGATTCTATAGTCAGGGGAACAGATGGGCGCCACTGTGGACGCCAATGTGACTCCAGGATGGTATGTTGCCTCCCTGGTGCCGGGGTCCGGGATGTCACTGAATGGCTGCAGGGCATCCTGAAGGGGGAGGGTGATAAGGCAGAGGTCATGGTACATGTTGGTACCAATGACATAGGTAGAAAGAGGGATGAGGTCTTACATCAAGAATTCAGGGAGTTAGGCAGTAGACTAAAAAGCAAGACCTCTCGAGCAGATGAATACGTGGTTAAAGAGTTGGTGCAGGAGAGAGGGTTTTAGATTCCTGGATCACTGGGACCGTTTATGGGGAAGGTGGGACCTGTACAAGTGGGACGGTCTACATCTGTATATCTGAACCAGAGCGGGACTAACATCCTTGCGGGCGGGTTTGCTAGTGCTGTTGGGAGGAGTTTAAACTAATTCGGCAGGGGGAGGGGACACAGAATGTTAGCAGAATAGGGACACTCATAATAGAGTAAAACAATCAAGAGTATTGCAGGTAAAACAGATGAGTTAAGGGTGAGCATTGACACATGGAATTGTGATATAGTAGCCATCACAGTGACATGGTTGAGTGAGGGGCAGGATTGGCAGCTCAATATTCCGGGATATAGAATCTTCAGGCGAGACGGGAGGGGGTAAAAGAGGAGGAGGCATTGCATTATTAGTTAAGGAGTCAGTTACTGCAGTAAGGAGAGATGATATCTTGGAGGGGGCATTGAATTAAGCTTTGTGGGTAGAGCTTAGGAATAAAAAAGGGGCAGCCATGTTGTTAGGTGTTTATTATAGACCCCCAGATAGTTAGCAGGAAATGAGGAGCAAATATGTGCACAATTTGCAGAGGTGTGTAAAACAATAACAATAGGTTAGTTAGGTGATTTCAACTTTCCCAATATTAATTGGGATAGAGATCGTGTTAAGGGCTTGGATGGAGTGGATTTCATGAAATGTGTACAGGAGAACTTTTTAGGTCAATATGTAGAGGGTCCAACAAGGGACAGTGCAGTGCTGGACCTAATTCTGGGGAACAAAGCCAGACAGGTGGCTGAGGTGATGGTGGGGGAGCATTTTAGTGATAGCGACCACAACATGGTACAGTTTAAGTTTGTTATGGACAAAGAAATAGACAAGTTGCAAAAAAATGTTTTGGACTGGGGTAGAGTGGGATTTAGTAAACTAAGGCAGGATCTGGCCAAGGTAGACTGGGAACAGTTACTTGTGGGGAAATCTACAGAGGAGCAGTGGGGGGCGTTCAAAAAGGAAAATGTGGAGGGTACAGGCTGAACATGTTCCCTCTAGGGTGATAGGAAGGAGCAAGAAGCCCAGAGAACCCTGGAATACCAGAGATATTCAGATTACAATGAGAAGGAAAAGAGAGGCTTTTAGCAGGTAAAAGGGAAGCAAATCAGCAGAGGCATTAGTGGAGTACAGAAAGTGCAGGGTGGAACTTAAGAAAGCAATTAGGAGAGCAAAGAGAGGATATGAGAAAGCTCTGGCTAGTAAAAGTAGGGAAAATCCCAAGATATTCTATAAGTATATCAATGGGAAGAGAATAACCAGGGGAAAAAGTAGGGCCTATAAGGGACCAAGGGGGCAATCTATGGTGGAGCCAGAGGACATTGCTAAAGTGTTGAATGAATACTTCACATCCGTCTTCACCCAAGAGAATGAGGATGAAGGTATCAAACTTGGGGAGAGAGACCGCGAGGTTCATAAGCAAATTGATATAGGGAGTGACAAGGCATTGGAGGTGTTGGCAGGCTTAAAAGTGGACAAATCTCCAGGTCTGGATGATTTGTGTCCCAGACTGCTGAGGGAGGCAAGGGAGGAGATTGCAGGGGCTCTGATACAAATTTTTAATTTCTCTCTGGCCACGGGGGAGGTGCCAGAGGACTGGAGAACAGCTAATGTGGTTCCGCTATTTAGGAAGGGTTGTAGGGATAAGCCAGGGAACTACAGGCCAGTGAGTCTCACGTCAGTGGTAGGGAAACTATTGGAGAAAATTCTGAAGGAGAGAATCTATCTCCACTTGGAGAGGCAAGGTTTGATCAGGGATAGTCAGCTTGGCTTTGTCAGAGGGAGGTCATGCCTAACAAATTTGATTGAATTTTTTGAGGAGGTGACCAGGTGTGTAGATGAGGGTAGTGCAGTTGATGTAGTTTATATGGATTCCAGCAAAGCCTTTGACAAGGTCCCACATGGGAGACTTATAAAGAACGCAAATGCACATGGGACAAAGGGTAATTTGACAAGGTGGATTCAAAATTGGCTTAGTTGTAGGAGACAGAGGGTGATGACAGAAGGCTGCTTTAGTGACTGGAAGCCAGTGTCTTGTGGCGTACCACAAGGATCTGTGCTCAGTCCCCTATTAGTCATCAATGTTGTTTATATAAATGATGAATATGTTGGGGGTAGGATTAGTAAGTTTGCGGATGACACAAAGATTGGCCGGGTGGTTAACAGTGAGGTTGAGTGTCTTGGGCGACAGGAATACATAGACGGGATGGTCAAATGGGCAGATAAGTGGCAGTTGGAATTTAACCCTGAAAAGTGTGAGGTGATACACTTTGGAAGGAGTAATTTGACAAGGAAGTATTCAATGAATGGCATGGCACTAGGAAGTTCTGAGGAACAAAGGGACCTTGAGTGTGTCCATAGATCTCTGAAGGCGGAGGGGCATTTTAATGGGGTGGTGAAAAAGGCATATGGGACACTTGCCATTATCAATCGAGACATAGATTACAAAAGTAGGGAGGCCATGTTGGAGTTGTATAGAACCTTAGTGAGGCTGCAGCTGGAGTATTTTGTGCAGTTTTGGTCGCCAGATTATAGGAAGGATGTGATTGCACTGGAGGACGTGCAGAGGGAGATTCATCTGGATGTTGCCTGGGATGAAACATCTAAGTTATGAAGAGAGGTTGGGTAGACTTGGGTTGTTTTCGTTGGAGCAGAGAAAAGCAGAGATGGTCTGGAATGCGTTGTCTGGGAGGGTGGTGGAGGTGGGTTGCCTCACATCCTTTAAAATGTACCTGGATGAGCATTTGGCACATCATAACATTCAAGGTTATGGGCCAAATGCTGGTAAATGGGATTAGGAGGTAGGTCAGGTGTCTCGTGTCGGTGCAGACTTGATGGGCCAAAGGGCCTCTTCTGCACTCTGTGATTCTGAAATGTGAATGTTGCTGGGTACACCATCTTGATTCCATCTATGGTTCAGATAGTACCAGTGCTGTCCATGTGAGCCATAGAAACCAAGATCATCTCAGATTAGAAGCTAGAGTCTAGGGGAGATGAATAGCAGCAGTCAGCAAACTTAATGAAGAGCTTTTTAAAAAACATTTGGTCAAAAATGCAGCATTTTAAGATCCAAAATGCTGTTACTCAAATATCAATAATAATAGGGGAAAAAGAGACATTGCAGTGACATTTTAAAGGTTTTACAAAAAATTAATAATTTCTTGAGTAAAATATTAAAAGTTTTGCAAAAGCCATTTAATTGCTACCAAAATCAATCGAGGTCAGGAGCCACATGTGGCTGCAGGTTGGAGACCCCTGGTCTGCTGCTTTTACAAGGTTATTTACAGTGCAATTTTGAAAGATTTTACAATCTACTGGAAAGTAATGGTGATCGAACACAATTTCTAACGTTTAAAACGTTGCACGTCACAAGAAGAAATTCCCAGATTTTTAATTTGCACCCCCCCTCCACCCCTCCAGCAAAGTAACATTTTGTAATATATGACAGCCGAACAAGGAAATTGGGTAAAGGAATTTCCCTGAATTGAGCAACTTTCATCATCTTCAACACGAATGTTAGAGATTCTTGACTTCTCTTGGGATTTTGTTGAAAATGACTGCATTTGTGAATGGGTCATTGGCACAAACCTCTCAATCACTTTCTAGACACTGGCTGATTATGGGGGTTAATGGTCTCTGAAAGGAACGATGGGTCAAGTGCCAGCGGTCTATTAGCAAATGTCATTCTCAAATTATACATTTGAATGCTATATCTTCCCATAATTTTATTTAGAACGGAAAAGAGGCATCATCCCATTTCATCATTTAAGTGTCTCCTCCAGTTGTCATTGAATTGATTCTGATTTGCTTCTGCTTTAAAGTAACTCACTTTGTCAATTTTGAATAGATCTTTGCTGCCTTTTGGAAGCTGCTATCTTTCCCGAGTACATTTCTGGATTAATGGGGATTCAACTGTATCCTAAGTTAGCAGTCTCGGAATCTGGGACAGCAGTAAAAGGTGAGGGGAATCAGTGGACGTATGTGGTACAATATTCTCTCCACTACTCCTCACCCTGGAGGAAATGGAAGAAACAAAGCCCCTACATTTTTTGGTGTGTTACTAAAGGAAAGTGGATTCATGGGTAGGAATTTATGGCCTCCTTCAGGGGCAGGAGGGGTGGTTGGCGGATGGGGTGGGGCTGTAAAAGTAGGCACCATGCCATGGGTGCTCTTCCCACACTGGCTCTGCTGCAATTATACTAGTGGCGAGGGAGGCAGAGGCATGTCTGCCCGTGAGCCAGTTGAGGCCCTTAAGTGGCCACTTAAGGCAGCCTTTTGCCATTGCTGGGATCTTTCCTGCAGAAGAAGTGGCTCATGCCAAGTGTGCAGCCTGCCAGGTTTTACCTGGTCAAGGATTAGAGGGGGTGGTGCCTTCTTTTACAGGCCCCTTGTGCATATCAGAGGCTCCCCCACCAAGGACCAAGGTGTTCCCACCTCTGCGTTTCCCCACCACCCCTGCCCTGTTCACCTTGACTGTCCCTACCCCTCGCCGCAGCCCCCGCGCCCCCCCCCCCCCCCCCCCGGGTGGTCCACTCACTCCCTTTGTCTGCCAGCTTAGCTCCAGTGAGACCCTGGAATTACCTTTTAAAATTCAGGCTCCGTTGCAGCTTGCTTTCTTTGGAACTGACTACAGCCCCAGCAGTGGCCACCGCTCTTGGTGGCATTGCTGGGACCAGAGAGCTGGCAGCTGTTTGATTTGATTGCTCCCAATGGCCATTAAATGACTGCAGAATGAGCTGGCTAAGTGCAGGCAGGTTCATCCTTGAGTTTCCTGCTGGGGGCTAGAACCCTGTCTCCCCCCCTGCCCGCCCCCCCCAAAAAAACCCAGCCCAAGTTTTTGTAGCAAATGTAAATTGGACAAATTTTGTTTAAATCTCATTCTTCGGAATTACCTAAAACTGGATAAGTTCAGAATTGTAGTATATTAACTGCAGCATATTAAATGTTTTAAAAATTAAAACCCCTGTTTTTTCTCTTCAATTTTCACTTCTCTCGCCTTTCCCTTCCCCTTGCTTCAAAATCCTGGATTTAGCCCAGTGCTTGTCTCTGAATCTCTATGCAAACTAGTGTAGAATTATTCTCCCTGGTCCAGTGCCTATTGGTTTATATGGCCAAAGATTGAATAGTGCCAGCTTCCAGCTATGGACTGAATTAGAGCTTGTGCATTTTCACAATCTAACCTATCCAGGATAAATCTTTTCTTATTTTCTAGTTTGGACAGACCCTGTATAGTTTCTATTCTGTGTGCAGAAAATGTAGGAAATCAATCAAATAAGGCTAATCATAGACTGATCTGGTGCTACTTTTCCTTTATGGGAACACCTGCCTTTGCAAGAATGAACTTGTATTTATTTTCTTTTAATGATGCGGTGATGTTCCAAAGTGTTTCACACCCAATTAATTATTTGGGATAAAAACAGAATTACCTGGAAAAACTCAGCAGGTCTGGCAGCATCGGCGGAGAAGAAAAAAGTTGACATTTCGAGTCCTCATGACCCTTCAACAAAATGGAGGACATTCGAGTTAAAAACAGGGTCTCCGTTGATGAGTTCTTCAAAATGTTCTCTCCAGTTAGCACTACCTCCATGTCCTTGATGAGCTTCCCACCATGCTTGGCTCTCCACTGGTGGGGCTTTGAGTACTTGGGCCAAAGATTGTCTCGACAGTACTAAGCAACCACACAACATTGGTGTCTGTACGTTGTCAGTTCTCCCACACTTTCTACCCACCATTTGTTCTTTATGTCATGGGTTTTATGCTGTACCACTGCCTTCAGCTGCTGGTGGGACTGCTGCCTTTTTCTTGAGCCATGGTGAAGTTTCTAGTCATGTTCCCAGTCAATGAAGGCGTTGCACTTGCATTCAATTAGGTCCTTTATTTCTCGGTTGTTTGTCAAACTAGTCACAAAGTTTCCTGGTAGAGAGACCAAGGACTTCTTCGCAGGCACTTGTTGCAGTGAACTTTGGGGGTTCAGGTTCTTGGATTTGAATACACAATTAAAGCTGACACATCTGTGCAGCACTGAAGGAGTGCTGCATCATCAAAGATGTCAATCTGCCCTTTCGGGGGATTAAACAAAAAGCTCAGGGCTATTAAAAGAAAAGCATGATGTTCTCCCAGTGTCCTTCTCCCTCAACCAACACCACCCAGAAAAGATTATTTGGTGGTTATTTATCTAATTTGTTGTCAGAGGGACCTTGCTATGTGCAATTTGGTTATTATGCTTGCTAATAGGTGGCTAAGTCTGGTTGGAGGCATTCCTAGAGATTTAATCATATGACTTCTACAAATGCTATTGCATTTACCTTACAAAGGTTGGGCTTTACACATGCTCTGTGAACCAGAGGCCACTCCCGAGGAGCTGAAGAGGGGAAACATACTCCTCCTCCATTTTTTTTATTCTTTCACAGGATTTGGACATTGCTGACTAGACCAGCGTTTATTTCCCACCCCTAACTGCCCTTGAGAAGGTGGTAATCAGCTGCCTCTTGAACCGCTGCAGTCCATGTGGTGTAGGTACACCCACAGTGCTGTTAGGGAAGGGGGTTCCAGGATTTTGACCCAGCAACAGTGAAGGAGCCACACTATGGTTCCAAATCTATGGTGTGTAGCTTGGACGGGCACTTGTAGGTGGTGATGCCCCCATGCATCGGCTGCCCTAGTCCTTCTGGGTGGTAGAGGTCACGGGTTTGGAAGGTGTTGTCGAAGGAGCCGTGGTCAGTTGCAAAGATCCCCTCAGCTACTGAAAATCTCTGATTGATAAGACTCCCCACTCCCACTTCCACCCCATCTGATGATGAAACCTGTGATGCACAAGCCTTCCCAATTCCCAGCCTCCTCCATGCAGTCATGGGTCTCTACGAGAGGCTTCTCTCACAGCAGCCATCGTCATCATAAAGCTTGGCAGAGGTGTAGGGGGAAGGGTGGTAGTACATGGAATCTCCACAGATGCTAAAGGCATCTACCCTGGCAGGAACCCTTGATTCCAGGCAACTCCTGGTTATTCCAGGCATGTTGGGAATCTCTCCCCCCCCCCCCCGCCAATGCCATTGATTAAAGTCAACCATGAGATCCTGGAAAATGTGGACCATTTTCCATATCTTGGGAGCCTCCTGTCAACGAAGGCAGACATGGTCGACGAAATTCATCATCGCTCCAATGTGCCAGTTCAGCCTTCAGCCAACTGAGGAAAAGAATATTTGAGGAGCAGGATCTCAACCGAAGACTGAGGTCATGGTTTACTAGGCAGCAGTGATCAATACACTCCTATATGCTTTGGAGACTTGGACAACCCACATTAGGCACTTCAAAGCACTGGTGAAGTACCACCAGTGGTGCATTCGCAAGATCCTCCAAATCTGGTGTCAAGAAAGGCGGTCCAACAGCAGCGTCCTCTACCAAGCCAACTTGCCCAGTATTAAGATGCTAATTTACTCAAAACCAGCTTCACTGGGTGGGACATGTCATTCGTAAGCCTGACAACAGACTCCCAAAGCAGCAGCTCTACTCAGAATTTGGTCACAGCAGGAGACTCCTAGGAGGACAGCATAAACGCTTTAGGGATGTTCTCAAAGCATCCCCAAAGAAGTCAGTCATTCCCGTCGACTCATGGGAGATCCTGGCTTGTGACCAACCAAAATGGGGAAGGCTCATTTGGGAAAGCACCAAATGCACCTGGAGACTTTGTTGGGGACGTGCGAAGTCAAGGTGTCAGAGGGAGCGCACAAAAGTCCAATTAGCATATAAACCCAGCCCTTCAAGCAGCACCTGCCCCACGTATGGCAGAGTCTGCAAATCACATATTGGATTTATCAGCCATCTTGGAACCCACTTAACTGGGTGGAAGCAAGTCATCCTCAATCTCGAGTGCCTGCCTAAGAAGAAGAAAAAGGAAGATCCAAATCCTGGATTGTAGCTTAATCTTCTAATTCAGAAATGTGTGTGAACCACTTTGGGATGTCCTGAGGCCATGAAAGACATGTGTTCATGTGAAGCTGACACCATGGGCAGGTGTCTTGTGGCATAGCCTAACCTTGTGGTCTAATGCCCATTTGGCTCCATGAAGCCTGCTCCTTCTACTGATAATGCACCATATCAACTATCGTGGATTCTGAACTTGCCTATTTAATCTGAGAGTTTTTGTGCCTATTATCTTCTAACCTCTGAAAGTAATTACACATGAAAATCCAAAATATTCATGTATTCCCATTCTTCAAGAATGACCTTCCCACCGTATTTACCCTGTTCCAGCAGCACAGGAACCAGCAATTTTGGAATGTATTTGATCATCCCTGTCTTACTTAGTATCCAACTAGATATTTATTATGCTGAGTCAGGGGGCTGTTTATTTGTCCCAAGAATGCTACGGTTATTTATAGTTGGTGCACTAGGTGGCAGTGTGTGCCATAAACTATCAACTTGGAAAGTGAAATGGCTATTCAGCCTTGCCAAAATTGCAGAAATATTGTGCGCATTCAAGGAAATACCATCACACGCATCAATACTCACCTGATCCATTGCCTTCCCCACCACACATTGGTATCTTATGGAGGAAAAAAATGCCACAGAAGAGTTTCTTTTACAAGCTGGTAATTTTTTAAAGTACAAATACTGAATGAAATTAAATGCAAAAATAGGTTAAAAATCAAGACCCAGCCAACTGGAGTTGGAATACATTGGAAAGATATATTAAAAAAAAATTGGGGCTGGCAAGTATAGTGTTTAAATGTGATGTGTGTGTGAAAGTTTGCTCTGACTGTATTCAGCCAACAGAGGGCCCTAGATACCACGCAAATTAACATAGTTATTTTTACTTTATATCAATAATGAACACAACAAAGCTAAAATCTTCTAAAATATACAAGATTAAAATCAAGTCATGCAAACATTGCACATAAAACTAATTATTTCAAAAGTTTAAAAACTGTCTGGTTTAGTTTGAGTTTAGTGGATTATACAGGGGAATGGAAATGTCAAACTGGTGCAGGTGACGATGGCCTTGATTTATCAGCATTTCCTAATCCCCAAAGGAAATCAAGTGAAAATCCAGAATATTCATCCATTCGCATTCTTCAACTATGGATTGGGAGGAGTTAGAGAGTGTTTTACTCTTTGCTATGCATTGCCTAAGACTGACTAAGAGGACAAGTCGGGAATGTGAAGGAATACTTTTCACTTGCCTGGATGAGTGCAGCTCCAATATTACTGAAGAAGCTCAACACTGTCCAGGACAAAGCAAACCATTTGATTAGCACACCATCCAGTACCTTAAACATTCAATCACCAGTACACAGTGGCAGCAGTGGGTACCATCTACAAAATGAATTGCAAAGACTTGCCAAAGCTCCTTTGACAACACCTTCCAAACTGGTAACCTTTACCACCTGGAAGTACAAGGGCAGCAGGTGCATGGGAACACCTCCCCTGCAAGTTCCCCTTCAAGTCACACACCATCCTGACTGAGAAATGTTTTACCATTCCTTCATTTAGCACTAAGGAAAAACCCTGGAACTGCCGCCCCAGCAGCTCTGTGCGTACGCATTCACCACAAGGACTGCAGCGGTTCAAGAAGGTGGCTCAGCACCAACTTCTCACGGACAATTAGAGGTAGGCAGTGAATGCTGGCCTTGTTAGTGATGCCCATGTCCCGTGAACGAATAAAAAAATCTTTGGAGTGGGGAGAAAGGCTCATTAATTTGTTAAGTACAAAATTCCAACTCTTTAATGCTCAAAATTTATACTCACTTTGATCCAGTAGACTTCCCAAGCCAAGCACTAATCCCTCATCTCCCTCGTTCTCAGAAATGCCGGCACGCCCATCCTAAATTTGTCAACAAGAAATGAGAGCTATAATTAAGATTTGAAGTCGTAAAAGTCTATGTTAAGGCCAAAAGACTGCCGTGTAGAATTGAAGTGATAGGACGCTTCAGATTGCACTTATGAAAATAAAAAAAATGTTCAACAAAACAATCACTCAATCTCCATTTGGTCTCCCTGGTGTAGAAGAGACTCTACCTTATATGTTGTCTACGGATGCTCACTGACCTGCTAAGTATTTCCAGTAATGCCTGCTTTTGTTAGTTATAATTTTTTGTACACTGTGAGCGGCAAGAAAGAATCCAGTAAATCATCAGTTATAGACAAGACCTTTGAAATAAAAATAACAACTGATAACCCAACTATGAACAGTGACTTTGCATGTTCTGAGATAGTCACACGGCAGCTATACTTCCTACTAGTGTAACCTCATGTTAGGGTTATGATTAGACCCTTATTCGTGTTTCCCTTGTTTCATTCGTCAGATTTCCGTGGGTGTTGGAGTCCAATTTACAGAGATTTCAACAAAAGGCTGGTCACCAGACATGATTTAAACTCTATAAGTGGGTGGGCTTTGAATGAGTTAAAACCTCGGTCATAGATACTGTCAAAGACTGTCCCACCCACCACGGCTCAGAAACTGTCTAGAGCTTCAGCTATGCTGCTCAATTATGGGTCGGCTGTATCAGTCACTTAGAGTTTCATTTGGTCCTGGTAGTACGTTTACTGTGTAAATGTTTGAACACTGCAGGTCACCTTAAGTAAATCAGCAGAGACAAGACTGACATGTGGAATTTCTCACTCACTGCTGCTTCATGGACTCATTTAATTTCCTGTCTGCAGCACTACACTAATCCTCTCGCTGATGAAGAGTCCAATTATTTCTCTACAATTATTTCCAATGTCACCCTCGAGGCTCCTTTGAAAACACCAAATAATTAAAGATTAATCTAACATCCTTTGGTTTATTTCAGTTAGTCACAGACAGCCTTGTAATTCAGCCAAATGGCACTAACTGATAGGCTGCAGTGGATAATGAAAGTGCTGTGTTGGTCCACTGGAGGCACTCCTCTAAACGTTAGGCACAAATACAGAACAGGATACAAAAGCAAGGAAGTTATGCTGAACGATAAAGCCCTGGTTAGATCACAACTGGGGCATTGTGTCCAGTTCTTATTACCGCACTTTGGGAAGTATGCTACTCTTTTAGTACCATTACCTGTATTGCTAGAATTTACCCTTTCAATTGCAGGGCATAAAGTCCCCAACACCCCTTGTGAGACATGTTATTACTAACCTTTGTTTAGGTGACCACTTTGCCACTTTGTAACACAATAGTGGAGTAAAACTCCCTCTCCATGTCCCATCAAGTGTTTCTAGGTCAGATACTAAAAAGGTTGGATGCAAAGTGGAGCTTTTTCATACTGCATCATACAGCAATCCCAGGTCAGCCAGGTATAGCATAGACTAGACACAGAGTTAAGTTCCCTTCTTGCTGTTCCTCTACAGGGTCAGGTCAGTCACAGTTTACTCTCATAGTCATTACATCACAGAAACCATTTGGCCCATTGAGTCCATGCTGACTCTTTTACAGCAATCCGGTCAGTCCCATTCCCCCGCTCTATCCCTGTAGCCCTGCAAGTTTATTTCCATCCAATTTCCTTTCAAAATCATTGATCATCTCTGTTTCGACCACCTTTGTGTCTAACTCTGTGTCTAGCCCATGCTATACCTGACCTGGGGGTGCTGGATGATGCAGTATGATAAAGCTTCACTTTGCATCCAGCCTTTTTAGTATCTGACCTAGAAACATTTGATGGGACATGGAGAGGGAGTTTTACTTCACTAAAGTGGTCACCAAAACAAAGGTTGGTAACAACATGTCTAACAAGGGGAGATGGGGACTTTACACCCTCTAATTGATAGGGTAAATTCTAGCAATATGAATAATGATACTAAAAGTGTAGCATGCTGGCATTTGGAGTTAATCTAGGTGCAACTACATCTATTGTGTTAGAGAAGAATTATAGTTATGTTGTGTCTTAATACAGTGTGGTATCTGCAGTATGTCTTACTTCATTGAGGTTGTATCTGCAGTGTGTCTTATTTCAGTTTTCTTGTATCTACAGTATCTTATTGAAGCGAGGTATCTGTAGTGCCTCTTATTTCAGTGAGGTGTCTGTAGTGTGTCTTATTTTCAGTGAGGTATCTGCAATGTGCCTTATTTCAGTGAGGCATTTGCAGTGTGTCTTATTTGAGTGAGGCTGTAACTGCAGTGTGTCTTGTTTGAATGAGGTATCTGCAGTTTGTCATATTTCAATGAGGCTGTATCTGCAGTGTCTCTTATTTCAATGAGACGTTTGCAGTGTGCCTTATTTCATTGAGGTATCTGCAGTGTGTATTATTTCAGTAAGGTACCTGCAGTGTTTCTTATTTCAGTGAGGTAGTATCTGCAGCGTGTCTTATTTGTGAGGTATCTGCAGTGTTCCATTTTTCAGCGAGGTATCTGCAGTGTGTCGTATTCCAGTGAGGTATCTACAGTATGTCTTATTTCAGTGAGGCTGCATCTGCAGTATGTCTTATTTCAGTGAGGCTGCATCTGCAGCGTGTCTTATTTCAGTGAGATTATATCTGCAGCATGTCTTTTTTTAGTGAGGTAGTAGTGACTGCCCTTGACATCAAGGCAGCATTTGATTGAGTGTGGCATCAAGGAGCCCAAGCAAAACTGGAGTCAGTGCGAATGAGGAGGAAAGCTCTCCGTTCATTGGAGCCATACCTAGCACAAGGAAAGACGGTTGTGGTTGCTGGAGGTCAATCGTCTCAGTTCCAGGACATCACTGCAGGAGTTCCTTAGGATTGTGTCCTAGGCCCAACCATCTTCAGCTGTTTCATCAATGGCCTTCCTTCTATCATAAGAAGTGGGGATGTTTGCTGATAATTGTGCAATGTTCACCATTCACGACTCCTCAGATACTGAAGCAGTCCATGTCCAAATGCAGCAAGATCTGGGCAATATTCAGGCTTGGGCTGACACGTGGCAAGTCACATTTGCACCACACAAGTGCAACGCAATGACCGTCTCCAAGAAGAGAGAATTTAACCATCATCCCTTGACATTCAATGGCATTACCATCACTAAATTCCCCCTATCAACATCTTGGAGGGGGGGGTACCATTGAACAGAAACTGAACTGGACTAGCCATATAAATACTGTGGCTACTAGAGCAGGTCAGCTGCTAGGAATCCTGCCGTGAGCAACTCACCTCCTGACTGCCCAAAGTCTGACAACAATCTACAAGGCACAAGTCAGGAATGTGATGGAATACTCTCTACTTGCCTGGATGAGTGCAGCTCCCACAGCACTCAAGAAGCTTGACAGCATGCAGGACAAAGCAGCCTACTTGATTGGCACCACATCCACAAACCTTCGCTCCCTCCACAACGCACAATGTGAACCATCTACAAGATCCACTGCAGGAACTCACCAAGGCTCCTTAGACAGCATGTTCCAAACCCGAAACTGGTACCAGCTAGAAGAACAAGGGCAGCAGACACATCTGAGCACTTCCATTTGGAAATTCCCCTCCAAGCCACTCACCGTCCTGACTTGGAAATATATCTCCGTTCCTTCACTCTCACCTGGTCAAAATCCTGGAATTTGCTCCCAACAGCACTGTGGGTGTACCTACACCATGCGGACTGCAGTGGTTCAAGAAGGCAACTCACCACCACATTCTCAAGGGCAATTAGGGATGGGCAGTAAATGCTGTCCTAGCCAGCTTCGCCCACACCCCATGAATGAATTTTTAAAAAGCTCGTTGGTTTATTGTAACATGTTGAAGGCAGATGCTGAGGATGGAGTTTTTTGTCAGCAGTGAAGCATCAGCTCTCACCCATAACCTTCAAGTAAGTCTTGCTAACAGATCTTGTGATCTCTATGGTGAGAACGTTAACTTGATCACCCTGCAGTAGTATTGCCACAGATTACAGCATTCTTTACTAGGGATTCCCTAAGTGGAGCTGCAGTGATGTCATAAAGCTGTCCCGGTAGCCAATCACGTTAAATGATTTTCACTGACACTCAATCAGGAAAGGAAAAACACAGTAACTAAATCACTTTTAAACATTTTTACATAAAGGACATTAAAGATTGGAACCTACATATGGTATGTAGATAGAAGTTAAAGTATTCTGAGAAAAACTTGTTCAAGAAAATTATTAAGCAAAATTTTGTTTCAAAAATCCACTAATTAATCAAATGGAGACATTTAACAAAACTCCACTAATATATTTTCAGGGACAGTTCTGTTGTACAGCAACAGTTGTTACTCACATCACCATTAAAAACCCAAGTTATTGAACAAGGTGTAACTTTTTACAGGGTTTCCAACGGCAATGTGAGTGTCGGAGAGTTGAAATTCTTGCTGATTTCAATGATTGCTGGCTCAGTGGTGGTGAGCGTGGTGGTGTGAGTGGGGTGCACAACTCAGCTTTCAGAGCCCTGAGTGACAGAATACAACTTCAGCATTTCCATGCTGATCTGTGAATGCCTGTCATCCTGAGGTTGCGGTCAGTTTCAGAAGTATAATGATGGCCAGAGGTGAGAGTTCACCATCAACCAGCCTCTGCAAAACTCAGCCCAATGTTGGTTATTCCTTCCTATCCAGTTCTGAGTTGCAAAGATGCCTGAAACAATTTGCCGGACACAATAAATTTGCTTAAAACGCTGTGTTTTTAAATAGGGTTTATTCTGTTTTTTTTGTCATCAAAAGTTTCACTTCTAAAGTTTTTCTTTAATCTGGACTCTAAAAATATGTCTGAGGTGGGTTTTTTGTGCCAGTCGATGCTGAATTTGTGTGAACCCAGCACTTGTGTACCATAAGAAAGTTATCACTAATCCCCAGGTGGCTCTTTTCCCCTCTATAAATAAGACACACACACACACAGTAGTGCAGCTTTGAATAGTAATAAGTTATTACGATAGACCAGAAAGAATCAAAAGCAGAAGACAAGATGGTACAGACAACACTCTACTACCATGGTAACCTCAAAGGTACTAGGATATTGGTTTTCACACCTGAATGATCACTCCAAGGACATGCTGCTCTGATGGTGATACAAAGTCCAAGAGACCTTTTCTACCTGATTCACTACAGCAACTGACTCGGGATTCAATCATTCTAAAGGATTTGTCTGATGTCTGTTTTCCAGCAATTTTTTCTGTGCTGTTTGCAAAGCAGTTTTGCAAACGTGCATTGGAGAGGAGACACACCAAATAAATGTAAAACACAATAAGAGCACCAAGAACATGTTTAGTATACAGAAGTTTGGAGTGGCTTTCTGTGACAAAGCCCACATATAAGTAACAGCCACTTGGGCACGGTGATGGTGGGCTCTGGGTGCCAATTGAACTATGCCCCATCAAGATAGTTACTGCCATCAGGTGAGGAAGAGGAGGAAGAAAACTGGAGGAGAGATTAAAGAGATGAAAGAAAAGCAAAATGAACTCAAGCATGCTTGTTCTTCTGTTATTTACTTTCTCCATTCCACTCTGTCTCAGTATTCAGAGGTTTCTAACTTTAAAAACCAAAACATGCCTAGCTTGAAGTTCCATGTGATTTAAGTTGAATCTTACCATTGATGTTCTTGTCATCATCCTCACCAGTTCGTTTCCTTAGAGTGTTCACTTTCTTCCTTCAGCGCTATTTTGCCATGAAGGCTATTGTTTTTGAGCTTAATTCTGTCATTAACTAACATACACTCTTTCAAGCAACATTCAGGTATTAGGAGGGGGTAAAACTGGCTGGGCATTCCCCTGCCTAGTCTCAGGGAATGGAAATCAACTGAAGTTCATGACTGAGATTATCTATTGCAAGACGAATTGGTAGCGGGGGGAGGACAACCAGGTACAGGTTAGTATTTATGGCCTAGTATTACACCAGACAAAGTTTGTCCATGAGGCAATTCATCACCATCAGAGGGTATTAATAACGCCTTATTCAAAGAGTAACAACAAAGAAGAAATTGCAACGATGTTAATGGATTTCCCTGAGATTATTGTAACAAGGGTTTGTTCATTTGGAGCAATATCTCTGTTGATAATTCATGATCAAGTGGTTTTATAATAACAAGTTTTATAACATTGACTAGTTACATTATTAGGTTTTATATTAAATGTGTTATATTAGATGACAAAATGAAAGACAAATAATACAAGCTGGTTTCCAGGACCTGTATGATTACTTAGTTGTCGAGGCTGCCTGTGTGGCTTTGGGCTTCCAACTGACCCTGAGAGCATCACTCAGCCCATGAAGCAACAGTTTCCGACTTCCAGGCCATCCACATTGCTGCATGGCTCCTGTCCAGCCCCTGAATGTCCTTCCCTAAAGGGGAAACAGGGTCCTATTCTTATACTATAATACAGCCTTGGCCTGTGCCTATCATTCGTGTACATTTAGTCGAGGCCACATTTTTAGGTGTTTACCCTATTTCTAGGGGAAACATTTTGTTCACATAGCCCTGTTTCAAGCTGCGGACATGCAAACTACATCAATTTCCTGGAACAGACAGCACCACAGGATGCTATCTGTACAGCCCATACAACCTTCTGTATTGATATCATCAAAGACACCTCCATGGGCCATGTAACTGGCGGCCAACAACACTGCCTGCCCTGAGGAACCGACATAGTTTGGGTAGCACAACAAGTTTTCTTTCTCTAATCTTTTCAGCCCACACTTGTGTTTTTATTGTGGCATAGAGCCGTTATGACACAGAAGCTGGCCATTTGGCCCATTGAGATCTATGCTGGCTTTTGTAGATCAATCTAGTCAGTCCCATTCCCCTGCTCTATCTTCATAGCCCAGCAAATTTATTTCCCTCAAGTGCCCATCCAATTTCCTTCTGAAATCATTGATCTCCTTTGCTCCCATCGCCCTTGTAGGCAGTGAATTGCATGTCATTACCGTTAGCTGCATAAAAAGTTCTTCCGTGCACTGTCCCCTCTTGCCCAAAGGAATTTTTTAAATCTGTAAGTACATGGGCCAAATCTTTATCTTTTACTACGGTAGCTGGTATCTTAGCAACAAGTTTCCCATCAGGTGTGAGCCTTTTCTTAACCTGGGTGTTTGTCACTCTCTGTCCTTGCATTTCCAAGCTGTGTTGTTCACTCATGAAGACAAGATTAAGATTTCCCTTTACTCCATTGTTGTCATAACACTAAGAATTAAGTAAAAAGCTGCTGGGATAGATTGATTACTTAAATCATCTTAAAGCATTCTAACACAAGGATTATGGTCTTCATTTTCTCATTTTTAAACAGTTCATATATTCTATAAATTTGCTCACTTTACTCCTTTTCATATCACACTCTACCTTTTTGCTTCTGTATATTATTTAAGTTGTAAATAAATTGACGAGGTAGTTTTAACTTGTACACATTGATTTGGAAGTATGTTATTTTCTGTTTCCATAGATATAAGTTGGCATCCCATGTATCTTGGTATCACTGTATCATGATAAACATTAGACAATAGACAATCACACCGTGGCCAGCAGGTACTCTTCGAGAACTCTTCAAGACTGTCACAGTGAGCAACATAACTCACCATTAATAATAAACTTACAGCATGGATGTGCAATTGGCAAAAAAACTAATATAGATAAGTGTGAGGTAATATGTTTGATAGGAAGAATAAGGAGGTTATATACTCCTTGGAAAATAAGTATCTAAGTTGGGTTGAGCATCAGAGGGATCTGGATGGTTGGACAAACAGGGGTCGACCATCATTAAGCTCTATTGGTTAGACCACTGAGTCCAAATAAGTAGTTTGCAGTCAATTGTTAGTTGTCTGCCAACAACACAACATAATCTGCTAAATGGAATGCCACAATACTTTCAGAAACTCTGAGACCATCTTTTACAATCCCATCAAAAGATATCCCAAATTAAATGACTTTGAGTCAAATATCTGATGCTTTCAGCCTTATATAAAACAAACTTAGAGGGAAGGTTGTATTTTCTGTTCTTTGATTACAGACTAGCTCATTATTATTTTTGGAAACTTGGGCGTTTCAATATACCATTGATTACACACATTCTCAGAAAAGATGAAGTTGAGCTCTTCAAAGCTGATTACACTCTGGTCAGCTTTTCCTTTGGAGGAATAAGTCAGTCAGTGAATGAGCAACCTTCTCCTTTCACTCCTGTGACTTTTCTTTGAATCCAACACAGATTGATAGAAGGAGAGAGAATCTAGGGTAGAAATTGGCATATATGGGGCACTAATCAAACAGTGGGATGCCCTGCGTCCAAATGGGTGGTTGTGGGTCC
Source organism: Carcharodon carcharias (assembly GCF_017639515.1). Classification (NCBI taxonomy): domain Eukaryota; kingdom Metazoa; phylum Chordata; class Chondrichthyes; order Lamniformes; family Lamnidae; genus Carcharodon; species Carcharodon carcharias. The sequence continues at coordinate 18,010,671 of NC_054479.1, read as the reverse complement.
TACTGTTAAATTCATGGAGGCTGTTTTTTCAGACATTCCAGACTGACACCTAAGAGAGGTAGTGGCCCCTTAGATACATAAACTAAGGGCCTAAGACCTTAGCCCCCTCCAATTCCCCAACATTAAATCCTTGCTCTGGCTGAGCATGTTAATGAGGCCCAGGTATCAATTTCCATCCATCAGTGCTTCTCAGTTCAGGTTTGTTCTGAACTGAGAATGTAATGACTGTATATGAATATTTAACCCAGTGCTTCCAGGAGAGGAAAATGAGAAAAACCTGCATTTATATTGTGCCTAATCACAACTCTCAAAAATGCTTCAAAGCATTTTGCAGAAGTATAATGTAGGCAACCGTGATCCTACAAATAGCAGTTAAGATAAATGGCCATGTCATCTGTTTTAGATGTAGCTGATTGAAGGAGAATTTTTTGTTAACTGCTGCAAGAACTCTCTGCTCTTTTATTGAATAATGTCATGTGATCTTGAATGGTCAGCTAAACCACTGCAACAGATAGGTGTGCTTTCAATTTGACAGCTGATCTCCAACAATGCAGTACTCTCTCAGCACTGTAGTGTCAGCCTACATTATGTGTTCAGATCCTGGAATGGCGCTTAATCTAACAATCTTCTGATTCAGAGGTGCAAATGTTACCAACTGAGAAGGGAAGAAAGGCAGACAAAGTAGACCTTGTAGTTAGACCAGCTAATCTTTGCCATCACTGACCTTCCTTCTCCTTTTAACATCAAGGGGCACCTACACAGAAAATAATGCTTAAGGGAGGAAAATCAGTCATTTGCACATGAAACTTCGCTTGAGTCATGCTTCCTGCTTGCACAGTGCCATGTGTATAAAGACAGGGCTTGTTTGGAGGTCTGTGGTGAGGTCAGAGTCCAGACCATTCTACACTTTGGCTTGTAGCTTGACCAAGGTGCTTGACAAGGCCATCCCACAGCTCTCACCTTGGTGTCAGAAAGTAGTGGGTTCAACTCTCCCCCCGCTCCCAGGGACTTGAGCACAAAATTTAGGTTGAGGAAGTACTGCACTGTTAGAAGTGCTTTGTTTTGGATAGGATGTTAAGCCAAGGCTTCTTCTGCCCGCTCAAGTGAATGTGAAAGATCTTGTGGCACTAAGGGCAAGAGTGACCTGGCCAATATTTAGCCTTAAATCAATATCTAAAACCTTATTGGCTGGTCGTTATTACATTGCTGTATATGTAACCTTAGGGTGTTTAAATTGGCTTTGTGTTTCCTAAAGTACAATAGTGACTACACTTCAATGAAAAGCACTTCATTGGCTGTGAAGCACTATGGGACATCCTGAAGTCATGTAATACCCTATATAAATACAAAAAATTCAATACAATTCAGAAAAAGAATCTTTACTCAGAATGATGAGAATGTGAAACTTGCTACCACAGGATTGAGACAAATAGCAAGACTGTATTTAAGGAAAAGATGGATAAGTACATGAGGGAGAAAGGAAGAGGATATGGTGATAAGGTGAGATGCAATAAGCTGGGAGGAAGCTCATGTGGGGAATAAAGACTGGCATAGAATCCTGTTGGACTGACTTCTGTTTCTGTGCTGTAAGTTTCAATCTATGTTTTTCCTTTCTCTTTAACTGCAGCCTCCCTGGTTAACAAGTTGTAGGAAAGATTTTTAGAAGTACTCCATGATTGCCAAAGTTAATCAGTTAAAATTATAGAATGTTCATCCACCCTCAAGTCTCCACTAGATAATCTGCCCAGGTGATACTATCAATGTAATGCACTTGACAGGAAGTAGATCTGAATGGTTACTGGATGAGGACAGGAATTGGACCAAGATTCAAGCTACAGTTGAGTATCTTGATGACATTCTGGTTAGGTATACAAACTAAGAATGATTACTTGATTAAATTATTGTGCTAGCCGTGGAACTGTTCACCGACACAAGTCACTGGCTTCAGAAGAGAAGGAAGAAAATTGGAACGGAACTACTAAGTAGTTGCAAAGTAAATGGATGAGTATCATAATCACACAGCGCTATTATTATATTTGTTTTATTAAAATACCTCACATTGGTTTTGATTTGCATTAGTTTGGTGGTAAGGGAATAATCCAACCAATAATGCTAATTTTTGAATTTCATGTTAGTGCTTTAGTAAATGGAGCTTGTGCCCAGGTTCCCTTTAATCTTAGTGGCAGGGCTATCTAGCACATATCCTCTATGTTATAAGCTCATTTTGGACCATATGAGAAACATATCCTGCGACGATGACAGCTTCAACCTACAAGATTTCAACAATCAACTGAACTGACAGTGACAGCGAGGATTGGCTAAGGGATTGAAAGCAGAGAGTAGAGGTCAATGGTTGTTTTTCAAATTGGAGGGAAATATAACCTGTATTCCCTAGTGGTCAGTATTAGGACCACTACTGCTCTCCTTGATATGTACTTTTGATCTGAAATTGGATAATCAGGACACAATTTCAAAATGATACACCACTCAGAAATGTAGTAAACAGTGGGGAGAATAGTAACAGACATCAGGAGTACTCAAACAGACTGGTAAAATGGGCACATGATGGGTGAAACTTAACAGCTTTCTAAACTTTCCTGTCCCACTTGCAATGATGCTCAACTGTGGCAGGATTGGAAAATCTCACCCACATAGAGTTTGGGGGTGACAAAGATCTTTGAAGATGTCAGGAAAATTTGAGAAGAGTACTTTTTAAAAAATTATTCTTTCATAGGGTGTGGGCATCACTGACCAGGCCAACATTTATTGCCCATCCCTCATTGCCTTTGAGAAGGTGGTGGTGGTGAGCTGCCCTCACTTCCAGGATTTTGACTCAGCGACAATGAAGGAACAGTGATATAGTTCAAGTCAGGATGGTGAGTGACTTGGAGGGGAACTTGAAGGTAGTGGTGTTCCCGTGTATCTGCTACCCTTGTCATTCGAGGTGGTAGATGCTGTTGAAGGAACCTTAGTGAGTTGTTGCACTGCATATTGTAGATAGTACATGCTGCCGCCACTGTGCATCGGTGGTGGAGAGTGTGAATGTTTAAGGTGGTGGATGGGGTGCCAATCAAGCGGGCTGGTTGGTGTCGAGCTTCTTAAGTGTTATTGGAGCAGCACTCATCCAGACAAGTGGAGAGTATTCCTTTACACTCCTGACTTGAGCCTTGTAGATGGTGGGAAGGCTTTGGGGAGTCAGGAGGTGATATACTTGCCACAGAATTCCCAGCCTTTTGTAACCACGGTCTTTACATGGCTAGTCCAGTTCAGTTTCCGGTCAATGGTAACCCCCCCCAGGATGTTGATAGGGAGGGATTCAGCGACAGTAATGACATTGAATGTCTAGGGGAGATGGTTACATTCTCTCTTGCTGGTGATGATCATTGCCTGGCACTTGTGTGGCACAAATGTTACTTGCCACTTACCAGCCCAAACCTGAATATTGTCCAGGTCTTGCTGAATACAGACACTGAATGCTTCAGTATCTGAGTTGTGAACGATGCTGAACATTATGCAATCAAGAGAAAACATCCCCACTTCTGACCTTATGATGGAGGGAAGGTCATTGATGAAGCAGCTGAAGATGATTGGGTCTGGGACATTATCCTGAGGAACTCCTGCAGCGATGTCCTGAGGCTGAGATGCTTGACCTCCAAAAACCACAACCAACTTCCTTTGTGCTACTGAAGCAAAGATGTTATACACTTATGCTTACAGCTTATATTTATAGGCACCCTTAATGTAATAAAATGTCCCAAGGCACTTCACAGGAGCATTATTAAACAAAATATGACATTGAGCTGCATAAGGAGATATTAGGTCAGATGACCAAAAGCTCAGTCAAAGAGACAGTTTTTAAAGAGTGACTGAAAGGCAGAAGGTGAGCTAAAGAGGCATAGATGTGTAGGAAAGGAATTCCAGAGCCCACAGCCTAAGCAACTGAATGTATGGCCAACAATGGAAAATCAGGCATGCACATGAGGCCATAATTAGAGGAGTGTAGATATCTTGGAGGGCTGTGGGGCTGGAGGAGATTACAGAGATAGGGAGGAGTGAGGCCAAGGAGGGATTTGAACAATGGATGAAAATTTTACAATCAGGAAATAATGTAGGTCAGTGACCACAGGAGTGATAGGTGAATGGGACTTGGTGCAATTTAGAGCTGGCAGCTGAGTTTTGGATGGCCCCAAATTATTTTTTCTTTATTCTTTCATGGGAGGTGGGCCTCACTGGCAAGGCCAACATTTGTTGCCCATCCCTAATTGCCCTTGAACTGAGTAGCTTGCTAGGCCATTTCAAAAGGCAGCTAAGAGTCAACCACATTACTGTGGGTATGGAGTCACATGTAGAACAGAACAGGTAAGGATGGTAGATTTCCTTCCCTAAAGAACATTAGTGTGCCAGATGGGTTTTTACAACAATCACTGATCTTTTCATAGTTTCCATTACTGAGGCTAGTTTTCAATTCAATTAACATAATTTAAATTCCACCACCTGTCATGGTGGGATTTAAGACCGTAAGACAGAGGAACAGAAATTAGGCCGTTCGGCCCAACGAGTCTGCTCCACCATTCAATCATGGCTGATAAGTTTCTCAACCCCATTCTCCTGCCTTCTCCCCGTAACCTTTGATCCCCTTACCAATCAAGAACCTATCCATCTCAGTCTTAAATACACTCAATGACCAGGCCTCCACAGCCTTCTGTGGCAATGAATTCCATAGATTCACCACTCTCTGGCTAAAGAAGTTTCTCCTCATCTCTGTTCTAAAAGGTCTTCCCTTTACTCTGAGGCTGTGTCCTTGGGTCTTGGTCTCTCCTACTAATGGAAACATCTTCCTCACGTCCACTCTATCCAGGCCTTTCAGTATTCTGTAAGTTTCAATCAGATCCCCCCTCATCCTTCTAAACTCCATCGAGTATAGACCCAGAGTCCTCAAACGTTCCTCATATGTTAAGCCTTTCATTCCTGGGATCATTCTCGTGAACCTCCTCTGGACCCTCTCTAGGACCAGAACATCATTTCTGAGATATGGGGCCCAAAATTGCTCACAATATTCTAAATGTGGTCTGACAGGAGCCTTATAAAGCCTCAGCGGCACACCCCTGCTTTTATATTCTAGTCCTCTCAAAATAAATGCCAACATTGCATTTGCCTTCCTAACTACCGACTCAACCTGCAAGTTAACCTTAAGGGAATCCTGGACTAGGACTCCCAAGTCCCTTTGCACTGCAGATTTCTGAATTCTCTCCTCATTTAGAAAATAGTCTATGCCTCCATTCTTCCTTCCAAAGTGCATGACCTCACACTTCCCCACGTTGTATTCCATCTGCCACTTCTTTGCCCATTCTCCTAACCTGTCCAAATCCTTCTGCAGCTTCCCCACCACCTCAATACTACCTATCCCTCCACCTATCTTTGTATCATCTGCAAACTTAGCTAGGGTGCCCTCAGTTCCTTCATCTAGTTTATTAATGTATAAAGTGAAAAGTTGTAGTCCCAACACTGACCCCTGTGGAACTCCACTAGTCACCGGCCGCCATCTTGAGAAGGACCCCCTTATCCCCACTCTCTGCCTCCTGCCAGACAGCCAATCTTCTATCCATGCTAGTACCTTGCCTCTAACACCATGGGCTCTCATCTTACTGAGCAGCCTCCTGTGTGGCACCTTGTCAAAGGCCTTCTGGAAGTCCAAGTAGATAACGTCCATTGCCTCTCATTGGTCTAGCCTACTCGTTACCTCCTCAAAGAATTCTAACAGATTTGTCAGGCATTACCTCCCCTTGATGAAACCATGCTGACTTTGCCTGATTTTACTATGCACTTCCAAGTATTCTGAAATCTCATCCTTCATAATGGACTCTAAAATTTTACCAACGACCGAGGTCAGGCTAATCGGCCTGTAATTTCCCGTCTTTTGCCTCACTCCCTTCTTAAACATGGGGGTTACATTAGCGATCTTCCAGTCCTCTGGGACCCTCCCTGACTCCAGTGATTCCTGAAAGATCACCACTAACGCTTCCACTATCTCTTGAAGGGAGAGAACTTACAGGATTATGGGAAAAGAGTAGCCGGGGGTGGTGGGATGGGGGGTGATGGTGGGGTTAGATAGCTTTACCAAAAAGCTATTAAAGGTATGATGGATCAAATGGCCTCCTTCTGTGCATCTTCTCTCCTTCATCATTCTATGATTCTGACAGCACCATTGTTTTGTTGCATTAAGCTCAGACCATTTATTATGAAGGAAAATTAAAGATAGTCAAAGTTAATAATAGGAATGTAATTTAAGACATGTACAAACTTTAACTAATTTTTGACTGAGGAACACACAAGAATGTTTACCCTTTATAATTTCTGGTAGTGGAGGTTATTTTTAGCACAACACAATATCTTTCAACAGATCCTGTGAGTTTCTACATCTACCTTGTGTAGATTAGTTCACTGAGCAATTGTTGCAGTCTTGTTAAAAAAAATTGCGAATTAGTGAAAAAACTGAGCAACAATAAATTGCTTGATACATCTCAACGTAACATCTCAATTATCTACATATTTTGTAACAGATTGCTAAGGGTGGGCAATAAATGTGGTCCAACTCACATCGTCCAGCTAATAGTTTAAAAAATACTGTTGTACCAGCAACCTGTACTTTTCCTGAAATCAGCATTGCTCTTTTTGAGGCTTTTTATGTTGTTTTGTGTCACACTTCAGAATTTGTTCACCATTTTTCCACAGAAAGGAATCTTTTTAAGTCATGTAAGATAACCCACTGAAGTGAGGAAACTTGTTATGCTTCTTTATTTTTCATTTTTAAGCCCCATTGCTAGAAACCAAAAAGGGGAAACATTCCGGTGTGTTCTTCAGTCTTTCGGATGAGACGTTAAATTGAGACTCTGCCTGTCCTCTCAGGTGGATGTAAAAAATCCCATGGCACTGGCATTATTTCAAAGAACAGGGGAGTTATCCTTAGTGTTTTGGCTAATATTTATTCCCCAATCAATGTAACAAAAACAGATTATCAGGTGATTATCACATCACTATTTGTGGGAGCTAGCTGTGTGTAAATTGGCTCCTGTGTTTCCTACAACAGTGACTACACTTCTAAGGTATGTCATTGGGTGTAAACTGCTTTGATACATCTGTGGAACATGAAAAGCTCAGTATCAATGCAAGTCTTTCTTTTTGCATCATTGTGCAAAGGTACATTGCACTGATTGAATTAAGTGAATCTGACCATAATTCTTGTTCTGTAGTTTAACCTGTTAAAGACAAGAGGGGGTTAATTTAAACAGCACTAGTTTCTCCTCTCGTCACCCGTCTGTAAACAGAAAGGTGTTTTGATTTGTTCTCCTCTTTACAAGTGGTGGTGTATTTCCCAATTCCTCAGCTTTGGTGCAATCCAATTTTCTATTAATAACCCCACAGCAAACTCAAGATATGATGAACTCAAAGGGTTAGTTTATTTGTACACACTCAAAACATGAAAAGAGGGTTCGCAACATCCCCCTTGCATTTAGATAGTGATGAGAGGGATAGAGTAAAGAAGGGCTTACAGTGCAGAGACCACAGAGAAAAGAAATATGGTTTCACCTGGGTTCCAGAGTCTAGAACCAAAGTCCAATGAGTTACTCCTTCACAGAGTTCAGTGGGTTGAAAAACAATGCTGTAGAATTCACTTTTCTGGAGGTGTGGACTTCACAAGATGAGATAGGCATGCAGAGATGAATCAGTCTTGTAGGTGATGGTACAGAACTTCCAGAAGAAGCAGGATAGATGGGGGCCGGGTGTCCAATCTGGCCAGAGCTCCATTGGTGTGGCCTACTAGTCAGATGTTAAACAACAGACTGAGTTTTTCTGTTCAGCAAGGCAATATTATTTGTTCCACAAGCTAGAGGGCCAGGTTACATGACTCCCACCTCTCCACTATGTTGGACAAAGGATGTGTATCCATCATCTGGATTCCAATGACTGGTAAATATCTCAGCCATTAGGAATTGAAAGGAAGGTTGTGGGGCCTTTGTCTTAGCAGATGATCCATCTCCTTCTGGTCAGCCTGGGTTATTAAATGCAGATGGCCTGTGTATAGCACTCTTTGAAGTTGGGCTGTACTGTCCACAGGGGGCCGTTATAGTTCCTCAGAGATAACGAGGTGTGGGTTTTCCTAAAACTGCCACGTGGCTTCTTTTGTTTTGAAGTCACAGACTGACACAGTTTCAGCCATTGTTAAGGTCTTTGTTCAATTTTAAAATTCTAGAAGTAGCAATGAGCAGACCTATACATTAAAAATATACAGTGTAAGGTCTTGACCCCTCACACAACTTATTGTGAAATAAAGCAGATTAATTATTTGTATCAAACCTTCAGAGTGACTGAAGAAATGTACATGAGAAGGAGCAAATATTTGGTCTGGATCACTAGATGGTATCATTATTATGCCTTGGCTTACAGTGACATTGAATTAGACATAAGGCATGCTGAGTAACTCCAGTAAAAATAAAATGCTCAAACTGCTTCCATATGGAACTGAAATCGAACGGTTATCAACAAACAGACCCAAGTTAGTAACAGTTTTTAGGATTGTTACATTTGCAATTTTTTTCTTGCTACAGTCCTCAGCGGATCCATTTTAATGGAGTAGTGGAGACATTTGATTTCCAATGAAGTTCTTCAATAATGCACCCTACCACCCCACCATGGCATTAAAAAACGTGCAGCTTGTTTTCATGGGACATCAAGTTTTTCTTCCTGTCCATTTGTTAAACCTCAAAGTAAAAGGTTACTTGATATCATATCCTGAATTTTGGTTAGCATGGATACTTGGAATCTTACTGGATATCCATCCATGGGCACTTTCCACCAGAGGTTACTGACTAGCAATCAGAAGCAGAAACTCTGATTCTTTCATAGGATGTGGGCATCACCTGCTAGGCCAGCATTTATTATCCACCCCTAATTGCCCTTGAGAAGGTGGTGGTGAGCTTCCATCTTGAACTGCTGCAGTCCATGTGGTGCAGGTACTGTTAGAGAGGGGGTTCCAGGATTTTGACCCAGCAACAGTGAAGGAATGGCAAGATAGCTCAAGTCAGGATGGTGAGTGGCTTGGAGGGGAAATTATAGGTGGTGGTGTTTCCATGAATTTGCTGCCCTTGTTCTTCTAGGTGGTAGAGGTTGCGGGTTTGGAAGGTGTGGTTGAAGGAGGACTAGTGATGCAGAGCATCTTATAGATGGTACACCCTGCTGCCACTGTGTCAGTGGTGGAGGGAATGAATGTTTAAGGTGATGGATGGGATACCAATCAAGTGGGCTGCTTTGTCCTGGATGGTGTCGAGATCCTTGAGTGTTGTTGGAGTTGCACTCATCTAGGCAAGTGGAGAGTATTCCATCACACTCCTAACTTGTGCCAAGCAGATGGTGGACAAGCTTTGGGGATCAGGAGGTGAGTTACTTGCCACAGAATTCTCAGCCTCTGACCTGCTCTTGTAGCCGCAGTATTTATATGACTGGTCCAGTTCAATTTCTGGTCGATGGTAACCCTTAAGATGTCACTTGTGGGAGATTCAGTGATGGCAATGCCATTGAATGTCAAAGGAAGATGGTTGGATTCTCTCTTGTTGGAGATGGTCATTGCCTGGCACTTGTGTGGCATGAATGTTACTTGCTACTTATCAGCCCAAGCCTAATTGTTGTCCAGGTCTTGCTGCACATGGGCACAGATTACTTCAGTATCTGTGGAGCCATGAATGATGCTGAACATTGTGCAGTGGTCCCCACTCTGACCTTAGGATGGAGGGAAGGTCATTGGTGAAGCAGCTGAAGATGATTGGGCCAAGGACACTACCCTTAGGAACTCCTGTAATGATGTCCAGGGACTGAGATGATTGATCTCCAACAAACACAGCCATCTTCCTCTGTGCTAGGTATGACTCCTTATTCCCATTGACTTCAGTTTCGCTAGGATTCCTTGATATCACACTCAGTCAAATGCTGCCTTGATGTCAAGGGCAGATTGACTTTTTCTTCTCCTTACCTGGGACCCTGGTGCTACGTTTTGCACCCCAGCTGCTTCCCCAATTGAAATCAGCTACCTTGACATAGAGTTAGGGAATTAAATGTCAGGCCTTCTGGTCTTTATAGCTTTGTATTGCAATGTCTTTATCCACTTTAAGCATCTAGAGAACTTTCTGAGATATCTTTTGTAACATCTTGTTTAGACAGAAGAGTCAGCGCCCAACCGGTTCTGAACAGCAAACTGCCACAACCCTTCTATCTTCATGAGTAAGTCACATGCTGCAGCAAATGCTATTCCATATTGCTGTTTGTAGCATTGCAAAGTTTTTATAATTTGGTAGACTATTTAATCAAAGCAATTCTGAAATATAAAGGAAATATTAGGAAGTACATTGTCTAATAACTTATCTTATGATTGAAATAACCAGATTGCACTTGGCTACTCTTGCATAAAATAATAGCTTATAATTACATTTGGGTGATAGATTTGTTATCCTATTAGATCTGAATTATATCTGAATTCAATCAGATGTTGAAACCCATCTTGCTCCTTCTGCATGAGATCAGTTTCGTTTAGTCTATAGATGAATGCACCTATAGCATTTTTTTTGCAGCTACAAGCTCCCTATTACTTTTCTTTGTCTAACCTGTCATCTAATCACTTTGGGAAGGTACTGTTTGGTATGATAATGAGCTGTATACCCCTGGTAACACTTTTGTTGCCCATCAATAATTGTCCTTGAGAAGGTGGTGGTGAGCTATCTTCTTGAACCGCTGAAGTCATCTGGTGTAAGTACACAACAATGCTGTTAGGGAAGAAGTTCTAGGATTTTGACCCAGCGTCAGTGAAGGAATGGTGATATAGGTCCAAGTTAGGATGGTGTGTGACTTGGAGGGGAAATTGCTAGTAGTGGTGGTCCCATGCATCTGCTCCTCTTGTCCTTCTAGGTGATAGAAGTCACAGGATTTGGAAGATACTGCAAAAGGCAAGTTGCTGCAATGCATATTGTAGATGATACACACTGCTGCCACTATACACAGGGAGTAGAGAGACTGAATGTTTAAAGTGGTGGATGGGGTGCCAATCAAGCAGGCTGCTTTGTCTTGGATAGCGTCATATTTCTTGAGTGTTGAAGGAGCTGCACTTGTCCAAGCAAGTGGAGAGTATTCTATTACACTCCTGACTTGTGCTTTGTAGATGGTGGACAGGCTTTGGGCAGTCAGGAGGTGAATTACTCTCCACAGAATTCCCAATGTCTGACCTCTCTTGTAGCCACAATATTGTGCAATTGGCCACTCTTTATGTGTCAAGCTAGATTTGGAACTTGGACAGCTTGTTCAACCATGGAGGAGCATCAGTAACAAGAAACCTGACAATTTCAGGACAGCTACTGAGCCTATCCTATGTTGTGCAATGTAAACAGAAAAGTCCTTAAGGCTTATCTTGTATTAGAATGAGTGGAAAGATACACAATGTGGTTTGATACTAGGCTATGGGGATGTCTTGTAGCATACAGAGTAGCTTCCCTGCCTCAGAGCCAGAAGCTCTGGGTTCGAGTGCCACCCCAGGACTTGATGGCTAAGGAAGGTGTGTTCATTACAAGGCCAACCAGGTTGAGCATCAACCTTCAAATCCTTCCAACACACACCAATGGCAGTACGAGTAGTCAGCTAAGTGGTGGAAAGAAAATTGGAGCCTTTACCATCACTATCTATAGCTCCAAACTACAACGTGCATGTAAAAGAGCATAATGCCACAGCAACTTGGACCACCTGAGTGAACTGTAACCCAGCAAGCACTACCACTGGGATCGTGGAGACCAGAGGAAGAATTTTCCCGTCAGCGAGTGGGGGCAGGGCCCGCTTGCTGATGTGTAAAATGACGCGCGGTAACATCAGGCATCATTTAGATTGTCAGTTAAGTGAGTGCGTAGCTGAACTATCAAAGGCCTATTAAGGCCATTAACAAAGTAATTAAAATTGTTAAGATGCTGCCCATCCAACCTTAAGGTTGGTGGGGGGGTGGGGGGGGGGGGGGGGGGGGGGGCCAGGCGAAGAGCCCAGGTGGCCTTCGCATTTTTCATGAAACCTCATCCAGAAGCGGGATGAGGTTTCATGAAGGGTTTACTATTTTAAATAAAAATTTTTGAAAAAATTAATGGGCATGGCCCAGCCCATGTGACAGTTTCACATGAGCCGATTGGGTTTGTGCTTGCTCCTGCCTGCCACCACCCCCCCCACCCCCCGACAGGGGCAAGATTCAGCCCCAGGTGGTTCTCAGGTCTGGTCCCTGATCACAGCTGTGATGGATGAGTTACTATCAAAGCCATTTGTATCTCCTTCTCTGGATCCATGTCAAATTTTGTTAGCTCATGCTCCTGTGAAGAGGCTTGGATTGCTATGTTAGAGGTGCTATACAAGTGCAAATTGTTGTTTGTATTTTAGTATCAGATAGGGAAGGGGGGGGGGGCGACCTGAATATGGGGTGTTGCCCATACAACGTATGGGAAAAAATATGGCAGTAAAAATGAAACAGGGAAAATGTTGGAAATACTCAGCAGGTCAGGCAGCATCTGTGGAGCGAGGAACAACAGTTAATGTTTCAGATCTCCAGCATCCTCAGTATTTTGCTTTTCTATTGCAATAGAAATGAACTGTGGGCTAGTGAAGAGATGTGCAGTGAAATGCTATGTGCGGTTCCTTCTCAGAACAAATGAATTATAAATGGGGGAGGGGGTGGGGAGGGCGCACAGATTAAATAGAATGAGCAAATCGGGGAAGATCTTGCAAAGATTCTGATTTGATGGAACGGAACTGCTTGAAAGCTCAGTAATTTCGGTTCTAGAACAGTAAGTCGGGCAATGTACCTTTAAGAGCTAGGATCGGAGTTTGGGAGGAAGAAAAGGGAAAGTGACTTGAAGGAGACGTGGGGAGAGCAACGGTGGAAGGAATAACGTGGAGTAAACCGTGGCGTAAAGGAAATCCTCGGAGATGTTTTATCATTAAGTTGAAATCCGGTGGGTCCAGTGCTGGGTGTGTTTCTGTAGCTGGGATCTGCCTGATGTGAAAGGAATCCGCACCAAAAGTTTGAATCAAATTCGCCCGCTCTGCTCCAACTGGTGAAGTAGCAAAATCGACAGACTGCGAGGAGGTAGGATTTCAGCCTCAGAAAACTTTCCCCCTTATCTCCCTTCCTCTATCTCTGTTAGATTTTACTCTGCTCTCTTAGATCAGTGTGCTTATGAGTTCACGTCTCTTAGCTCTACCTCTCTCTCTCTCTCGCTGTCTCCCTGACCCCCCTATCCTATGCTCTATTTTGATCTGTCTGAATCACTCTTTCCTTTTCTTTGTCTCTCTGATTCTGTACCCAGCCCCCTCTTCTCAGGATACAAACTTCTTTCTCGGGATCTATCATAAAGGCGCTATATAAGTGCAACATGTCTTTTGCTATCTCTGTATAGGCTAGTTAATGCTCGACCAGAAATAAGAAACGTTAGATGCTGTTTGTGCTTAGAACCCTGCAGACATAACTTCATGGTTGGCGCTGTTTATGTTCCGGGGACAGAGGAAAAAACAACTGACAAACCAAATAAGTTAGCATTCACACAGCGCCTATAATGGGCGGCGGGTGTAATTGACTGTGGAAGGAAACTTGCTAGTGAAAATCTCTGCACGTCGGGATTGTCATATATTTTGAAAATCTTTCAGACAGCTTCTCATGACCGTCCATTCATTGTATTCTGCCCTAGGACAGAGACTAACTCAATTTAGGATGTAGAACCAAGGCGGGTAAATTGAGTTGATAACAGATCAGCCATGATTTAATTAATTGCTAGCCCAGGCTGGACAGGCTGAATGGCCTGTTCTTGAGTCCCTAAATCTCAGGCATGAGATTCTTGAGTTGCTTTTCAGGGTAGCGAGCTGAGGTGGTACCGATTCCTCCCTCGCAGTTTTTATCTTCGAAACAACTTCTCCAGGTGACACTCAGGGGCAGCCACACCAATTGGATGCCAGCTCATTATTCCGCGCTGGTGCTGTGGTCTCCGGGGCTGTCTAGAGTGGGGCTCGAACCCTTCTGGCTCAGAGGTGAGAATACCACAGATAAACCCAAGGCTCACATTTGTAATGGATCAATACTTCAATTAAACTCTTAATTACATTTTGAAAAATTAAGGTTGACATGACGTGAGATATGAAACAGTGATGGTCACTTTGAAGAGAGAAGCTTTTATGGGAGTGAGTTATGGTTTGTGCACTTAGAATGCAGAGGCACTTTTTCCCCACGAGCTGCCAGGGCTGGTAAAGAAGACCCTCTCATTAAGGGTCTTATACCCCCAATTTTTCTTCTTCCTTTCCTGATAGTCCAAACTTGAGATCCCACATATCTTGACCAAGTGTTTATTCTCCATAGTCGTGTCACTCGGCTATTCAGCTATTGAAGGGCATCACAGGTGAGCACAGCCCCTCTCCTTGCTTGATGTCAACACTCATGCATTTCCCAGTAGAAGTCATAAGATTGCACTCAGGAGCAGAAACTATGGACAGTTTCCCTTCTTCCTGTGCTGTGGCAGCATAGATCAATTCACCCACGGTCGTTGACAGGGCCCTCAACCGTGTCCAGCCCATCTCCCGCGCATCCGCCCTCATGCCTTCTCCTCCCTCCCAGAAACATGATAGGGTCCCCCTTGTCCTCACTTATCACCCCACCTCTCAAAGCTCAAGATTAACGAAGAGTTGGAATGGAACCTCTGATCTCCTTGGTCTTTGAGGCTCAGTTTGGTGCTGAATAGTTCATTAACCAGCTGAACCAGCAGAGGAGAATTGTGGAGATTTTGCCTGGAGTCAGGAAAATGTTTGTTAAAATGGGAAGTTTTTTAATAGTAGATGGTTGCTAAGTACATTTAGAGAAAGAAAGATAGCCGACTACAGACATTGGGAATGAAGACTCGAAGGCCTTGTCCTGGCAACAATCGAAGGAGAAATTGAGGGTAAAAACAACAGAGGACAAAGAACAATCAGATGAGTGGATAACATTGAGACGTGGGCTGAAGGAGGCCAGAGGAGAAACAAGACGATGCTAACGGCCCCACTAAGGCTCTGGTGACAACAAACAACCAACTTTAGTAAGCGTCGGGACTTGGAAAAATTTATTAATTTTGCTTCCAATCTCCACCCCTCCATCATTTTCACGTGGTCCATCTCTGACACTTCCCTTCTCTTCCTTGACCTCTCTGTCTCAATCTCTGGTGATAGACTGTCCACCAATATCCATTACAAACCCACCGACTCCCACAGCTATCTCGACTACAGCTCCTCACACCCCGCTTCCTGTAAGGACTCCATCCCATTCTCTCAGTTCCTTCGCCTCCGTCGCAGCTGTTCCGATGATGCTACCTTCAAAAACAGTTCCTCTGACATGTCCTCCTTCTTCCTTAACCGAGGTTTTCCATCCACAGTCGTTGACAGGGCCCTCAACCGTGTCCGGCCCATCTCCCGCGCATCCGCCCTCGCGCCTTCTCCTCCCTCCCAGAAACATGATAGGGTCCCCCTTGTCCTCACTTATCACCCCACCAGCCTCCGCATTCAAAGGATCATCCTCCGCCATTTCCGCCAACTCCAGCATGATGCCACCACCAAACACATCTTCCCTTCACCCCCCCCTATCGGCATTCCGTAGAGATCGCTCCCTCCGGGACACCCTGGTCCACTCCTCCATCACCCCCTACTCCTCAACCCCCTCCTATGGCACCACCCCATGCCCACGCAAAAGATGCAACACCTGCCCCTTCACTTCCTCTCTCCTCACCGTCCAAGGGCCCAAACACTCCTTTCAAGTGAAGCAGCATTTCACTTGCATTTCCCCCAACTTAGTCTACTGCATTCGTTGCTCCCAATGTGGTCACCTCTACATTGGAGAGACCAAACGTAAACTGGGCGACCGCTTTGCAGAACACCTGTGGTCTGTCCGCAAGAATGACCCAAACCTCCCTGTCGCTTGCCATTTTAACACTCCACCCTGCTCTCTTGCCCACATGTCTGTCCTTAGCTTGCTGCATTGTTCCAGTGAAGCCCAACGCAAACTGGAGGAACAACACCTCATCTTCCGACTAGGCACTTTACAGCCTTCCGGACTGAATATTGAACTCAACAACTTTAGGTCGTGAGCTCCCTCCCCCATCCCCACCCCCTTTCTGTTTCCCCCTTCCTTTTTTTTCCAATAAATTATGAAGATTTTCCTTTTCCCACCTATTTCCATTATTTTAAAAAAAAAACACCCCCACTAGAGCTATACCTTGAGTGCCCTACCATCCATTCTTAATTAGCACATTCGTTTAGATAATATCACCAACTTTAACTTTAACACCTATGTGTTCTTTTGTACCATTGTTGTTGACATCTTTTGATGATCTGCTTCTATCACTGCTTGTTTGTCCCTACGACCACACACCCCACTCCACCTCTCTCTCTCTCTCTCTCCGCCCCCCCAACACACACACCTTAAACCAGCTTATATTTCAACTCTTTCTTGGACTCGAACTCAAGTTCTGTCGAAGGGTCATGAGGACTCGAAACGTCAACTCTTCTCCGCCGATGCTGCCAGACCTGCTGAGTTTTTCCAGGTAATTCTGTTTTTGTTTTTGTTTAGTAAGAGGTTCAGCTGTAGTAGATTCCCAAATAAAATGACTCTTGGTGAGGCACCTGGAATTTAAATATAGGCAATTACTCTTTCATTGTGATGTTTCATTCAATTGATGAATGGAATGATGACATCTTGAAAGGACTGAAAAAAGAAGCAGCATTTGCAACAGAGTAGCTGCCTACTTAACCAACTAATTTCTTGCAAGTTCAGGTATTAAACTAAGTTTCCAGTAGGCAGTTCCTAATATTTGTTAAATGGGCATATAATGTTGAAAGGCCCTAAAGATAGAAGTGAAATGTCTTCTGAATGCTCAGCCAGTGTGTTAGAATTTGTCAGCAAGAGTAATACTGTGTGTATTTAAATAGTAATGGGTCTGTCATGCTACAAGTAATGTGATCTCCATACTATAGGGCATTCTTCAATGGGTCAGATACCTTCCCTGGCAGCAGTTAGATTTAGTCCTTGATCGAGCACCAGAAATTGTGGGTTTGCTGGACTGACTCATCTCCCCACATTTCCACAAATACATACCAATTTTTGCGGATATACACACGCATTTATTTAATTCCTTCCTCTCCCAAACACTTCAAAGGATTGAGTCTTTTAGTGGGACACAGTGTCATTTTACCTGTGGTAAATCCAGTTCAGTTGGCTGGCATGAAAGTTCACTTCTTCTCATTGCCTGCTGGTTCTAATAGTCTGAGATTAAATTAATTTGAGGCACTTCTTGGTGGATGAAGGTTACAGCACTAAATCAGCTGTAGAATCATAGAGAGGTTACGGCACAGAAAGAGGCCACTTGGCCTATTGTGTCTGCGCAACCAAAATTGAGCCACCCAGCCTAACCCCACTTTTCAGTATTTGGTCCATAGCCCTGCAGGTTACGACACTTCAGGTGCATATAAGACACCTTTTAAATGAGTTGAGGGCTTCTGCCTCTGCTACCCTTTCAGGCAGTGAGTTCCCGACCCCTACAACCATCTGGGTAAAAAGAAATTACCTCATCTCCCCTCTAATCTTTCTACCAATCACTTTAAATCTATGCCCCTTCGTCACTGACCTCTCTGCTAAAGTAAATAGGCCTTTCCCATCCACTCCATCCTGGCCCCTCACAATTTTTTACCTCTCGATCAAATGTCCCCTCAGCGTCCTCTGTTCCAAGGTGAACAATTCCAGCCTATTCAATCTTCCCTCATAGCTGCAATTTTCCAACAACCACTTAAATATCCTCTGTACTGTCTCTAGTGCAATTGCATCCTTTAGTAGTAATTCAGAAGTGAGTGACAGTTTGACTCAGAGAATATGAGGATGGCTGATATGGGAAATGGAAATGTTACATTGATGGTCAATTAATATTGTTTTCCCCCACCCCTGTTTTTAATGAAGATGGGTGAATGGGCAGGAAGAGACCATTAATGTAGGCGAGGTCCCTTTCATCTTTGTAAAGGAAGGACTTACAGTTATATTGTGCCTATCACAACCTTAGCCAATGAAGAACTTTTGCAGTGTAGTCACTGTTATAATGTAAGAAATGCAGCAACAAATTTGTAAACAGCAAGCTCCCACAAATAGCAACGTGATAACGACAAGATAATGTGATTTTAGTGATGGTGATTGAGGGATAAGCATTGGCCAGGACACAGGAGAGAACTCCCCTGCTCTTCTTTTACATCCAACTGAGAGGGCAGGCAGGGGACTCAGTTTAATGTCTCATCTGTCCTGGAGACGGTGAACGTGCTGTCTACAGAGCAGTTCAGAGCAATAACAAGTCACTCATTTTAGTAATGACATATTTCAATTTAAGTTGTCACTGTCAATTTTGTCTTTCTTCTTGTTCCTGTGAAACACCTTCGGATGTTTTACTACACGAAAAGGATGCGTTGCTATTGTTTGCTGCAACTGTGTGAAATCTTCCAGTGAAGGCTGAACAGACAGGGTTCGGCAGACATGCAGAATGTATTTGCCAAGCACTCCCTACTATGAATGTATAAATCATAACATCTACAGTACCCTCAGCCTTTAAATCGAGCAATACCAATGTAAACGTTGGAATGCACAGCTGGAGCCTAATGAACCCCTGCTGTACCTGGAATTTGGTCATTATTGAGAACATTATCATTGGGGTTGCATGGTCAAGTTTACAAAGGATCTGGCTTTTTCAAGTCATAGCGTAGAATCGCCGCAGATTTGGGGTTGCACGGTCAAGTTTACAAAGGATCTGGCTTTTTCAAGTCATAGTGCAAATCTGTGGCGATTCTACGCTAAGCGTAGTAGCAGGTGGGGAAATGACGTTTTACTCACTGGCCGCAATGGCGGCTTTTCACACCGTATCATCCCAAACATGCTGCATTCCCGGGAAACACGCTGTTGCAATGGCGGGAAGGCTCTCATTCACCCGCCACGCCATCACCTCGTCACTTCATCACGCCAGGCCCCACATTTAAAGTGCAGATGCGCACGCACATCTCAGTGCTTCCAGCCAGGACTGCTGCACAGAAGACAGGATAGCCCCGAAAGGCAAAAAGACTACAGTCCCCCGGTTTAGTGACGTGTCATTCGAGTGCCTTTTGGGTGCTGTGGGGGCCCGCTGTGGTGACCTCTACCCTCTCTCTGGCCACAGGAGCGACAATGGCATCACCAATCCAGCATGGGAGGTTTTGGCAGCAGTGGTCAGCACCAATGCCCTCAAAAGACAACAGCCACCCAGTGCCGCTACAATGATCTCATCCATTGCGTCAGGGTAAGTCACACTTCTCATCATTCTCAACTCACACACTCACAAACCCATCACACATTCACAGGGACTTCAAACCTCAAGGGACAACACCACTAACTCTCACACACATTCTCACATCTCCATCAGGCTCATACCCTCTCGAGCTCACGTCCTCATCCTGTCCATGGCTCCGCTCACCACACAAACATTTCACACTTTGCCATGTGTCCTGCTCACACTCTCTCCACCTGTTTCCACACAGGAAAAGCCTGCTCATATCAGCAGGGAGGGGTCCCAGACTGGGGGTGGAGTGGCCCTCATTAGGCCCCACACTCATTTTGAGGAGCGTGCCATGGCGCTGACTGGTGAGGACATGGACCGTGCCTGTGGTGATGGTGACATCGGTGGTGAACACCCATCTCAGGATCCTGCACCACATCATCTCTCTCTCAATGCAACTGTTGAGTGCTATCTCTCCTGCCTTTGACTGTGCTGCCGTGCACTAATTATCTCTACATTGGTTCACAGGGAGCTTTGCCAAACAACTGACACCCTCAGCCAGCCAGCCCCTCAGCTCCATCTACGTCCTCTCCTCCAGCCATTGAAGAGCTGGAAATAAACAGCCTGGAAGATCTGTCAAAGCGCTTACCCACACCCTCCACCAGCGCAGAGACACACATCTCACTGGGACCTAGATCTAGAGCAGACTCGGGTTCACAATCTGGTGGTCACCGCATGGGCACATGTTCACAGAAGGAGGCAGGTTCAGCTGAGCTTCCTGGCACTTGGAGCACTGCAGGGGAAGAGGCATCTGTGAGGTCCGTGTGAGGTGACAAACTGCAAGATCTGGCCTTCCAGCTCATCCTGGAGAGTTAGCAGAAGGCATGGGAGTATCATGCAGAGCTGTTGGAAGCCCTCAACAGAGTAGCTTGTGAGTTGGAGTGTCCGCCTGCTCTCTGATGAGCATTTATGGAGGGTCCCATAGGGAGGATGGTGGACACTATTGAGATCCTGGTCCAGCAGAATGCGGAGATGTGTGCAGACCTGCACTCCGTTGAGGGAGCCATGTTTGAGTTCCTGCAGTGGAAACGTGAGAGGGAAACGGGGCACCTCGATGTCCCTGCAGGTGCTCCTTCCCCTCAAGGAGTCAGGCTGGGCCCAAAGGGAGGAGGAGCAGCAGCTGGACACTCCAGGGTTATTCACTCAGTAATCTCACACTCCTTCCTCCCCCTGGACCCCTCCCCTCTCTGCCCTTCTTCCTCCCCCTGGACACCCTCCCTCTCTGCACTCCTTCCTCCCACTGGACTCCCTCCCCTCTGCGCCCTCCTTCCTCCCCCGGATTCCCTCCCCTTTCCACGCTCCTTCCTCCCCCTATTACTCCCTGTCCTCCCCGCACTCCTTCCCCTCTCCGAATTCCTTCCCTTACACCTTCCATCCCCCTGTCCCCCTGTTGTCATTTTCTCCCCCGTTAACTTCTCATCCCCCTGTACTCCCTCTTCTCCAACCTCCCCCCTACACCGACATCTTAGTTCCTCCCTCCCAACCTCACCACCGCCCCCCCTGCCCCCCAAGCCCCCTGGCACCCCTTCCTCTTCCAGTCAATCCTAGACCTTCCTCTCCCACCCCCCAGTACATCTTGCTCTCCCGCACAGCTAGACCTTCCTCTCCATCTCTTGACCATCATCCGTTGTGAGTAGTCGGTGATTTTGAAAATTCCGTGGGCTGCTTCGCAGCAGAGCTATGTCCATGAGAATCCACCCAGCATTGCATGCACGTTCCTCTAGTGTGCTGTTACTGTCAGGCTCCAGCTTCTTCTGCTCCTTGGATGTTTGCGATGTGAGCAAGGCCCTGGTGGTATGTTCCGACTTCTGCACATCACACTTCTCCAGACGCGTTCTGCATCGGAGTATTTTCCCACCCATGTGGGCCGAAGTACCAGCGCGGTTGTGGTGGCGGGGGGGGGGATGCAGTGCGGTGGTGGGGGTGATTCAGGCGGGCTGGCCTTAAGGTGATATACAGATCTATTACAATGAGGCTCCAGACATCCGATGGCGGGAAATGCAGCCCGTCATCGACGGCCTGAGCAGACAATCTCAAACTGCTTTCACGACAATGTGAAACCAATTTTTGGCCTTTTCACTATGTTGTCCACTCATGCCCCCGATCCCACCCGACAGCAGTGGGCTCGGAAAGTTCCATCCATAGAACCACAGGGCTGGATTTTGCACGGAGACGTATTCCCCGTTCCTGACAGAACAGTCAGCCTTGAGCCCAGGACTCAGAATGTGGCTGCCCCGTAGCTATAATATGCTGGGAGCAGCCTTATTTGATTCAGAGTGGGACTTCCTCCCCCATCTGGGAAGAAGTCCCTTGGCAACTCCGTATCTCAGCAGCACCAGGATCGAGTGGTGGCCACTGCTGGGACTACAGGGAGTCCCCAAGGACAAGTGTCATGGAACCCCGATTTCAGGTAATCTGGGATTTTGGATGGGCTTGCCTGGGAGGCCCTAGCCTGGGGAAGGAGGGACATGGGGGCTGGGTTTTAGATGTGTTATGATCTTGGGGTGGGTGCCTCTGATGGGCAAAGGAGGTACCCAGGTAACCCCACCTCCCCCACTTTCTGCCCGACAGCAACCCACACAGTGAAAGCTGCTGGGCTGCCCACCTTCCCCTCACCTTCCTTTGTCGCACGTTAATTAGTGGCGGAGGCAGAGGTGAAATGAGGCCCTTAAGTGGTCATTAATTGGTCACTTTAGAGTCACCAGGACGAAGGGTGGGAGGACTGCCTGGTGGCTTTCCTGCCCACTGTAACATGGGAGACAGGTCACAAGTAGGTGGGAAGGAGTTGGGAAGGCCACTGATCTTAATTTATCAGCTCCCACCCCGGCTTCAAATACACCGATAGGAGGCTGTAAAATTCAACCCATAGAGGCATTACAGCACAGAAGGAGGTCATTTGACCCATTAAGCTCCTGCTGGCTCTCTGCAGAGCAATCCAGTCGGTCCTATTCTCCCGCTCTGTCTCTGTAGCCCTGTAAATTTATTTTACTCAAGTAACCAATCAATTTTCATTTGAAATCGATTGTCTCCGTTTTCACTACCCTTGTAGGCGGCAAGTTCAAGATCACTGCCGCTCACTGCATAAAAAGTTCTTCCTCACAACCCTCCTGCATCTCTTGCCCAAAACCTTAAATCTGTGTCCCCTGATGTTTGTACCATCTGTTAATGGGAACAACTTTTCTTTGTCTACTTTATCTAAACATATTGTAACCTTGTACACCTCCTCAGGCTCCTTTGCTTCAAGGAGGACAATCTCAGCTTCTCCAACTTAACCTCCTGGCCTCGTAGCTAAAATCCATCATCTCTGGAACCATTCTAGTAAATCTCCTCTGTATCCTCTCAAGAACCCTCACCTCTTTCCCAAAGCGTGGTGACCAGAACTGGACAAATAATTAAATTGTGACATTTAGTTGTGAGCTTTATAAAGGTTCGGCATAACTTCCCTTCATCTGTACTCAATATCCCTATGGTCTAAGATCCTATTTAGTCTCTCAAGATGTCCCTTTTCTCCTAATTGCCTGGAATTCACTTGCACCACACCTCTTATCTGCTTCCACTGTAAAGGATTCCTCGTTCAAACATTTCTGGTTATCTAGTTGCCGACAGTCAGACCGCTGAATGTATTGAGTTAACAAGCAAATTTAACATAAAAGTCAGTGATGGCTACATGAGTAGGTCAGAGGCTAGGAATCCTGTGATGAGTAATTCACCTCCTGACCCCCCAAAGCCTGTCCACCATCTACAAGGCACAAGTCAGGAGTGTGACAGAACACTCCCCACTTGCTGGATGAGTGCAGCTCCAGCAACACTCAAGAAGCTCCACACCATCCAGGACAAAACAGCCTACTTGATTGGCAGCACATCCACAACATTTAGTCCTTCCACCATCAACATATTAGCAGCAGTGTGTACCATCTACAAGACACACTGCAGGAATTCGCCAAGGCTCCTTAGGCAGTACCTACCAAACCCATGACCGCTAACATCTAGAAGCACAAGGGCTGCAGATAGATGGGAACACCACCACTACCTGGAAGTTCCCTTCCAAGTCACTCACCATTCTGACTTGGAAATATATCGCCGTTCCTTCACTGTTGCTGGGTCAAAATCCTGGAACTCCCACCCTAACAGCACTATGGGTGTATCTACACCACATGGACTGCAGCGGTTCAAGAAGGCAGCTCACCACCACTTTCTCAAGGGCAACTAGGAATGGGCAATAAATGCTGGCCTAGCCAGTGAAGCCCACATCCCGTGAATGAATAAAAAAAATCTTTGTAAACCTAATTATACTGGTGTAGATGCAAGTATTTAATAGAATCTTCCTATTTTGTTTCCACCAAGTTGATGAACGGCTGGTTAAGAGCAAATACAACTTAAATTTACATAGTGTCTCTAATGCAGTAAAATGTCCCAAGATACTTAAATGGCCTCCAGTGTGCCGTTTGACTTTTTAAAATAAGACATTTCTAGAAGCCCTAACATTTTATGGCTGGCAAACTGCATGTTTATCAGTTTGGATGTTCTCTTTTTGATTGTAGTGTAAACATGTTACTGTGCTATTTAGGAGGTTGTTCTGCAGTGTTAGCTGCAAGGCTACCTTCATTAATCTTCCTGTAGTGTGGAAAAGGTTTGCTATGAAGGCTAAAGATTGTGGTTTCCCTGGAACTTTTCTAAGACTGTGATTGTTGGTCAACCATTGAAACTATCCAGCCACTTACAAGCTATCATCAACGAGACTAACCATACAGTGGTATGTGGCTCAATAGTCCTTGACTGCATGCACCAGAACAAATTATTCCACCCTTGTGAAGGGAATTCCATACGGTGCCTTGGGCATCCTATCCGAGAAAAATCTCTGGTGCTTTGGAGAGGTGTTAGAGAAGAGTGAAGGGATGACTCAGAGAGTTGAAGCTCTTAAGTTATGAGGAGAGATTCATCCAAGTTTACTTGCTTGAAATTGATATGTGATCCTGTTTTTTTAAAGTGCTGAGAGCATTGGAAAGAATTCAGTGATTTGGAAAGGTTAGATGATTGGCAATGGTTGCAGACGTGGCGTATCCCCATCCCATATAATATGAGGCAGGCAACTGAGAGAGATCTCTCAGGAAGGGTTCCTGACCTCAACCTGTGAATTAATGGCATTCTCATACACGTTCAAACAACTGGTTACAAATGGCATTTGAAGGAATGGGGAAGAGGTTAGCAGACATTGAGTTCAATGCGACCAATCTAAAAGGAGGGCAGAGAAAATATGAAAAAGAGGGGAAAATGTAGATGTCAGGAATTTCCTTAGGGGAATGGGCATTCTCCTGATCAGGCCCTATTAGTACTTGTCTGTCTGAGGTTTATGCCAGTCTTCCAATCTTCACCTTCCATTGAAGTTAGAGCAAATGATCAGGAAAATCCCTAAGGAAATTCCAAGCAAGAATGCACTTTTTTCAAAAGCTATGATGGTGGATCTTTCCTCTTAAAGAGGCAACTTGTTGGTGAGACTCCTTCCTTAATATACATGTCAGGAAAGGATGGACAGGTTGGGTCTCTTTTCTCTTAAAAAAGACGGCTGAGCTGGTGACCTAATGGAGGTCTTTAAAATTATGAAAGCTTTTTATAGACTGGATACAGAGAGATTGTTTCCTCCTGTGGGGAAGAGCATAATTAGAGGCCATCAATATAAGGTGGTCATCACAAAATCCAACAGGGAATTCAGATGAAACTTCTTTATTCAAAGAGTGGTGTAAATGTGGAACTTACTGCCACAGGGAGTGCTTGAAGCAAATAGTATAGATGTACTTGAGGGGAACCAGACAAGCATGTGTGAGAGAAGGGAATAGAGGGTTACAGTGATAGATTTAGATGAGGAAAGATGGGAAGAAGCTTGAATGGAGTATAAACACCAACATGGACTAGTTGGGCCGAATGGCCTGCTTCTGTGCCATATATCCTATGTAATCATTAGTTAAAACACACCGTCATATGCCTCAGAAATCACCAGACTCCTGAAGTAACTGCTCTCCTTGGAACTTGGTCACAGCAGGAGACTCCCAGGAAGTCAGCGGAAACACTTTAGGGATGTCCTCAAAGCATCCCTGAAGAGGTCACACATCCCCGTTGGTGTCCCTGGCTTGTGAGTGACCAAAATAGAGAAGGTTCTTGATGGAAGGCAGCGAACACACGAGAGACTTTGTTGGGAACACGCAGAGGTGAAGTTGAGGCATCGGAGAGAGTACACAAACCTCCTAACCACTCATCTACCTGACCCTTCAAGCACCACCTGCCACGCATGTGGCAAAGTCTGATGATCACGCATTAGGTTTATCAGCCGCCTCAGAACCCATCGAACTATAGTGGAAGTAAGTCATCCTCGATCTTGAGGGTCTGCCTAAGAGAAGAAGAAGTTCTCATTGTGGTATTCTCACTTTATGGTGGGCTTTGATGGTGAGATTGTGAAGATATTGATCTGAGGTTTAAAAATAACCAAACTCCATCATTAAATAACTTAACAACATTCATTGTTTAGGCTCATGAGTGAAGAATGGGAGAGGGAATATGGAGGTACAGGACAGAGAGGAAGGACACTAAAATCATGGCTCCAAAAATGGGATTCCCTTTCCAAGTAGGTGCCATAGTGTTGAGACTTTCTCTTTAAGAGATTATTGATGATAAGGCTTTGTATTTAAAGGTTGAGATTAGCTATGAACCTGAAGGAGAATACGTCAAAGGATCTAGTAGCAGAGTGCTGAGACACTCTGCAGCTTCAGCTGTGTGTACCCATTACAGGGTTGGCCCAAAGTAACTATGTGGAGTCCAGATGATAGGTCTCGCACTGTTGTGTCACTCTCAAAGAAAATGCACACTTATACCCTAATGAGTAGCTCCGAGAGGCTGCTTTGCTCTAGATTTTACTTAATAACATAGTAAACCTTACAGTGCTTTGGGATACCTCCCAGCCTAGAGCATAATTTGGCCTTTCATCCTCCTCTTCTACTGAAGGTGCTAAATCGAATACCTTGTGCAGCTTGTTTTTCCTAATGTATCAGTCTAGATATTGAGCACTGGCAGGTTATGTGACAATTGGGGCAAATAGAACTGATATTGTTATCGCCAAAAATGTCATGAATGCTTCTTTGTAACCAGCTACTATGAGACTGCAAGAGCAGCCTTGGAGGTGCCTCTCCCTCTCTGACCTTCCCTCTGCCATGAGGAAACATGGGATTGGGATCTTGTGAGAATCCTCATTCTGTATCTGTGCTCCTCCTTGCCCCCCCTCCCCCACCACCATTCTGCGTCACTCTGTGGCCTGACCTGCATCAATCTGTGCCCCCCCACCATTCTTTATCACTTATCACTTTGTCCCCATGCCCCTACCCCCATTTTGCATCACGCTGTGGTCCTCAGTTCCCACCAAGACCAACAAATTAATTTGCCTGAAAAAGATATAACAAAATTATGGGGAAATTCTGAATTTTAAGAGAGCAGAGCTTGGCAACAAGATTATGTGTAATGCTGCATGGGGCTGTGTGATTATGTGTGATTCCTGATTCCTCTCTGGGTAAGAGAATCATGTACACTGAGCTTTCCAGCTTTTAATCACTCTTTATTTGTCACTTCATTTTTTTTTCTTACAGACATAAATATTTGTTTTAGATTAGCTTTGGTGCAATGCTGTGTTCTGTTATATAGACTTAGGCACAGTTATTTCTGAGCAAATGCAAACCTGAGTGGACTCACCAGTTTGAGTCAATATATTTATAAAACAATTGAGAAGTTTGAGCATGATGGAGGAAGGTACGCTACATTATGGTGATTTCAGAATGTATGCGATGGGCTCTCAAACAGAGTTGTTGGGGGTGGGGGCAGGATTGATGAACAGAGTTGATGCATTTGCTCCAATTACAGGGCAAGCTAATGCTTCCATATACACTGAAGCCTATAAATTGAAGAGACAAAGGCCTAATTACAGATTGCACACCAGCCCACCCTATGAAGCAGGGAGTGGGGTCAGTGCGTTAAAGAGGACAAACCACATTATAAGAATGGCCAATTGTGTTAGGTAGTAGAGAGCAATTGCTGATTATAGAACTGTGGCCTTGCATGAGTCTGCATCTTCAGGACAGTGGGCGGGTAAACCGGGGAGAAGCTGGAAGAGGAAAGCAAAACAAAAAGGCCATAGGCAGCCTCAGAACTTGGTACATGCAGAGCTGGAATGCATCTTTGAAGATGTGGTTATTCATACAGCTCTAGTTATATTGTAATTGAAAGATTTGAGATTATCTTTAGCCAGTTGTCTGGGTGTGGCCACCACTGGCTTCAGCTGAAGGAACATCTTGACCCCACATGAAGGGGTCACACCCTTGCCCTACAGAAATGCAGCCTTCCCTGAAATAGGCTCCAGATGCTTCACCCTTTAATAATCTTGTGCTTTTCTTGTTTTTGATATGTACGTATGCTGGGGATGGACGACTTCAAATTTAATACCACAACAGCACACTTGACATCCTGCCTGACACGTGGCTGTAGTTTCACACGGGAGACGATATATGTTCTGTAAATGGTACATTCCCTGTCATTAACTTTCTGGACTATCCATATCTCTTCTGTGCTCGGAGCTTCAATTAATTCACCCGGCAAAGTGGAAGCAAGGTTGCCTCAAATGATTTCTTCTTTCAAAACAACTTACTTTGTGGCCCTTCATGGTTCAGTTAAATAATCTCACCAAGCCCAGGACAGATCAAGAAGGTGCCATCTATGACCTTTGACCTGTGCTGAGTTAGATGATCAGCTGGGCCAGGCACGAGGATGCTACACTTAGTTTTATTGTTCCTGGGCTCATGGACCAGCCAGAGCTGCTGATGTTGTTGGCCATTTGATATCGCCACTTGAGAAATGCATGTCTCTGGATGAGGGTCAGGCTGGGTTTTGACCCTCGTTGTCGAAGCTGATACATGGAAGAGTGCCCATAGGAAACCAGGATAACTGGTAACCTCCCTGGTCTACATAACACTCTGCTACAATACTTAATGCATTCATCAGCTGATTTAATGGAAGAACCCTGTCAATCATTTTCTAAACTAGAAACAGTCCCTGGGTATTTTTTTTTGGAGATTCTCCCTCTCTACTGTCATACCTCTGGTGGCAGTTTACCATAAATAGTATTTAAGTCCATAAACAGGGTTCCCACTGGTGGTGGAACAGGACCCGCCCCAGCGAATGTTGCTCATTTCATCATGTTCAGGCTATAGAAGATCTTGACCATCTCAAATTTATACATTCATATATTTCCAAATTTCCCCATTAACATGGTATCAATAATCATTTTTGCTTTACCTCTCTTTCTCACTCCACACTCTTAACCTCTTTTGGTGTCTTCTGTTCATTTCTTCCTCATTCTCTTTCTCACTTGTCTTGCGTTAGCTGTCTCTGCCTCTGCTCCTTCAGTAACTCCTAAGCTTGCAGACTTTTACTCTTTCTCGTGTTGCCTCTCCCTTTGTTTCTTTTATATACAATGGCAGAGGGCAACTTCATTGTCTCCATTGTATAGCACTGAGCTGATACATTGTGTTGTGATCCTATAGTGCCTTGGGTCAAACTTAACTACTACTGATCACAGCAGGAGCTATGGTACACAGAAGTATGATAGTTGGTGATGGTGGAAACGGATAAGTCAATCTCAAACACTGTCAAAAATATTTCTTGCGTGTTTTTTCATTTCATTATTCTTGGATTCATTTAAATGGGAAAATCTATTCTTAGAATTTCACACAGATGCCACTTATACTAACTGTGGTGTGAGAGAATTGAACTGAGACAAGGAACAAGGTTAGAGAGGATCTTCAGCTTGCTCCAAGAGATTTTCTATTTAGAAGAGTGCTTTCTTGGTAATATTCTTGCCTCTTTTCTGAAGTCACTGATTTGTGCTGAGTTGTGTTTCCATGAGTGGCTGATGTCCTCCTACACATCTGATTGCTCACATTGCCACATTGTTCATGTGGCAGTCTAGATCAGTAAGCATTGGCAGGTTATTTGTTGATGGAAGTACCATCACAGCCAAGCTCACTCTGTGATTATTACTATGTTGATAGATCTAGCAGCTGTTCTGTATTAGAAAAGTTCTACAAGTACAATGAGGTGAATAACCAGTAAATAGTGGCATTAGTTGATGGAGGAATACTGGCCATAGTACTCCATGTTTATCTTGAACATCCATCTTGGCTGAAACTCTCATTCAAAGGACAGGATCTATAAGTATTAAGTTAGAGTGCATCTCTGCCCAAAGCTCCTTGAACAGCACCTTCCAAACCTGTGACCTCTACCACCAAGAATGACAAGGGCAGCAGATGCATGGGAACACCACCACCTGCAAGTTCCCCTCCAACTCTCTCACCATCCTGACTTGGAACTATATTGCCGTTCCTTTACTGTCGCTGAATCAAAATCTTGGAACTCCCTTCCTTACAGCACTAGGGGTGTTCCTACACCCCATGGACTGCAGCAGTTCAAGAAGGCAGCTCACTACCACTTTCTCAAGGGCAATTATAGGTGGGCAATAAATGCTGGCCTAGCTAGTGACACTCACATGCCATGAACAAATAAGAATTTTTTTAAAAAATAACCTACATTATATACGCAGTGGGATTTGAACCCATAACATTCTGACCCATATTGAGCCAGCTGCAACCTTGGAAGTGCATGTTACTGAAACAGTGAATGCCTGAATGCTCCAGCTTCTAACAATAATATCTCTAATCCCAATGACTTTAAAGTCATACACTTTAAAAAAGAGATTGTTCCAAAGAAGAGTCATATTCGACTCAAAACATTAACTCTGTTCCACTCTCCACAGATGCTGCCAGACCTGCTGAGTTTTTCTAGCACTTTCTATTTTTATTTTGGATTTCCAGCATCTGAAGCATTTTGCTTTTATTAAAAAAGGGATTGTTGGCTATGTAAACTACTCTCGGGCTGTAACAGTGGCTCTCTGCAACTGGTTGATAGGAGAGAACAGGAGTGGTCCAGAGCCACTCTGTTTGAATTTCCTTTTCCATTTGCAGAGAAATACTTCTCCTTTGCACAGTGCTGGACAATTATGAGGAGATGCTTGCTTTGGAAGAATGCAGCAGACATAAGCAAAATTTGTTGGGGAATTTAAGTTTAAAGGACTTTCGGCCTTGGGCTTTAATGAGTGTGATCTGAGTATCAGATCAGCCATGATCTCATTGAATGGCGGAGCAGACTCGATGGGCTGAATGGCCTACTTCTCCTATGTTTTATGGTCTTATGGAGTAATAAAAGATAGTGGAAAACTAAAATCGATGGGTGAATCTTCTGGATCACCCTTTTCATTCCCAGCAGCAGCTTTGCCAGGGCTGTAGACAAGCGTACTCAGTTTGCATTGAATTTTAAACATAATCAACAACCTGGGGCCAGGACAGAGAAGGTTCATCAATGGTGACTATTAGCAGGCAGGTGAGTGCATCTTTGCTGAAAAATAAATCTCTCTCAAACTGTATCAAGGAGCAATCCCCAGTCAGAGTAGGTTTGAAAGATTCTAAGCAATTCTGATATATGAAGTAGATGTGGGAGTATATTACACTGAAAGTATTCTCTCCCGGTACAGGCACAGTAATATCTTTCCCCACTGTAAAACTAATACATTTGACATCACAGCTGCATCCTCACTGTGAGCTTAGATTTTGAGAAAGATGAGTTGCAATGTCTGCTATTGTACTGTACTGTAAAGAACATGAAGATCCCAGGTTCAGTCCCTGGTTGGTGTTGAGTTATTGGATCACAGCCTGGGCAGCAGTAAGAGAGCTATAATTGCTCTCAGTTTTCTAGGTTAGAGAGGGATAAAATCAGTCAGATTTCCAATTGCCAAACACTATCTAATGATTTCTAATGGAAAGGGCAAGTTCTTGGCTGTTGAGTAAGGACAGGACTGGGGACAGCAGGGTGCCCAAATGGTGGGATAGCAAACTAACCCCCACCTGACCAGCTGTGAAGAATGACAAAAAAAAACAAAAAACTGCGGATGCTGGAAATCCAAAACAAAAACAGAATTACCTGGAAAAACTCAGCAGGTCTGGCAACATCGACGGAGAAGAAAAGAGTTGACGTTTCGAGTCCTCATGACCCTTCGACAGAACTAAGTAGAAATAGGAAAGGAGTGAAATATAAGCTGGTTTAAGGTGTGTGTGTGTGTGTGTGTGTGTGTGTGTGTGGGGGGGGTGCGGGTGGGTTGGGTGGGGGGAGAGAAATGGAGGAGGGGGTGTGGTTGTAGGGACAAGCAAGCAGTGATAAAAGCAGATCATCAAAAGATGTCACAGACAACAGAACAAAAGAACACATAGGTGTTGAAGTTGATATATATCTAAACGAATGTGCTAATTAAGAATGGATGGTAGGGCACTCAAGGTATAGCTCTAGTGGGGGTGGGGGAAGCATAAAAGATTTAAAAATATTTAGAAATAATGGAAATAGGTGGGAAAAAGAAAAATCTATATAAATTATTGGAAAAAAAAGGAAGGGGGAAGAAACAGAAAAGGGGGTGGGGATGGAGGAGGGAGGTCAAGACCTAAAGTTGTTGAATTCAATATTCAGTCCGGAAGGCTGTAAAGTGCCTAGTCGGTAGATGAGGTGTTGTTCCTCCAGTTTGCGTTGGGCTTCACTGGAACAATGCAGCCAGCCAAGGACAGACATGTGGGCAAGAGAGCAGGGTGGAGTGTTGAAATGGCAAGCGACAAGGAGGTTTAGGTCATTCTTGCGGACAGACCGCAGGTGTTCTGCAAAGCGGTCACCCAGTTTGCTACATTGGAGAGCGCGCGCCCCCCCCCCCCCACACACACACCTTAAACCAGCTTATATTTCACTCCTTTCCTATTTCTACTTAGTTCTGCCGAAGGGTCATGAGGACTCGAAACGTCAACTCTTTTCTTCTCCGCCAGACCTGCTGAGTCTTTCCAGGTAATTCTGTTTTTGTTATGAAGAATGACAAGGTATCAGAGGGCAGCCTCCACCCAAGAAGCACCCCCATGCAAGGAGTCAACGCCTAAAAGTAAAGAGATTCCTTACTGACAGTGGCCCTTTAAGAAGTAACATGATTGAGTGATTGATGAGGGAAAAGATGTTAATTAATTGTTTTGAAACCTAAAATCCAAAGTGGAAATTAATAGTACATCGTCAGGAAATGTAGAAGTACAAAACCGACATACTAACTGTGACTATCAATTCTTTCATACCGGATAACTAAAATGAAGTGGTAAGTGCCTGTTCAGGAACTTTTAATTGAAGAAAACTAATTTCATAGGCAACTGTCTGACTCTCCTCAATTATAACTTACTGAGCAAGATTCTGAAAATCACTATCATTTATTCCTGCTTAGAAGAAAATGTAGATTAAAAATGTATTAAAGTAAGGAGTTAAAAAAAATTTCCATTCCAGAACTGAGGATAGTTTGCTATGTTGGCAAATGAGCTATCTGACATGCTTTTCCTGCTCTCTGAATTGAAACCATGACCAGTTGCACCATTTCCTAAATTATTTGCCGGGATGTGAAAACTCTGGACATCCTTACCCTTCTCCACCTTCTAAAATCCACAGGCTTTTAAAACGCACTAAACTATTGCTTCTTAATGTATCTCATCTTCCCTGGATCTTGATGCTGTCCTTCCCTAGCTGCCTATTCCCATCTCGCAAAATAGCAAAAAAACAGTAGTATTGCAAAACAGGTATTTTTGGAATAGGGGATATGGAGAAAAAGTGGATAAGCGGGGTTGTGGTTCAGATCAGCCATGGTATTGAATTGAATGGCAGAACAGGCTCAAGTAGCTGAATAGCCTCCTCCTGCCCCTGTGAAATTTACTTGGTTATTTTTTAGATCCACATTAAAAGATCCATTCAGGTATTTATATTTTTCTGGAGTCTTGGCAACACTTACATGGTCTATGTTGTGTGGGAGGAGGGGAAACAGAATACGTGTCAAAGAAGTGTTTGCAGTAAACCATTCTGTGTGGTCAGTAACTATGACAACTTGGGATTTGCGGGTTATGAGGCTGGTTGTCTCTTGGTGGAAAGATTAATAAAACCAATACTCTTGTGTGTGATGATGCTCTTGGCAACCCAAGGCTTGTGTTTATTTAAGTTGGATGTCCATCCCAGCATCCTCATAACTCCCCGGTTGTTAGCTTGAATTTGCTATTTTCTTTTAACCAAGTTCTAATCCAGATTGTGGGAGATGATTTGAGTTTAGAAGTTTTTTTTTTGATTATGATGAAAATAAATTGCAAACCTCAATGACTAATGCTTCTACATCATGACACAGAAGTGAATGCAAAAAAATGGACAGTTTATTTTTACTTTTGTGCTTTGGTTTACTATTTTTTATAGTAATTTTTAAAATCCCACTAAAACTAAAAGGGCCTATTGTTTCAAAAATGCTTATGTGGCAGCTTCACAGATATGAAGCAACATTTCTCCATCAGCCTTGATACCAATTGTGTTTGTTCCCCTCTCAACAGTCAAAAGGCAGATGGAAATCAATCTCTTCCATGATTTAATCTTTGGATATTCCTATTTTTGGATTAGTTTTAAAAAAAGGAGAAATTGTCTCTGGATTACCAGACCTGCTAATCTGATGTACTGCAACTTTATGCCCTGCACAATATGTAGTCCCAGATCCCTGGTATAAGCTATTACAACATAGCACTGACCAGAGAATCTGTTCCAGGTGGTATGTTGTAAGGCCAAAATATTCAAATGCTTTTGAGAAGAGCAAATATTAACAAATTTTCTGATATCCTTGTCTTAATTTCTGAAAGGCAATATTGGTAAGAATATAGTGCTGGGATTCTGGAGAACATTAATTATTACATAGCAACAGAAAGAACTCAACACATACAGAAACAATATACAGAAAGAACTTTCAGTTATATAAAACACTTTTCACGACCTCAGGACTTCCCAAAGCATTTCACAGCCAATGAGATACTTCAAGTGCGTTCGTTATTGTAATGTGGGGAACTGCAGCAATCAACACATAGCAAACTCCCACAAACAGTAATGAGATGAACACCCTGATTTTTCAGTGATGCAAGTTGAAGGACAAATGTTGGCCTGGACAGCAGGAGAGCTCCCCTATTTGTCTACGGTAAGTGCTCTGAGATCTTTTGCATTCAGCTGTGAGTGCAGACAAGCCCTCAGTTTACCATCTCATCGAAAAAACAGCACCTCTGACAGTGCAACACTCGCACTGCTGCACTGAAGTGTCAGTCTGAATTATGTACTCAAGTACCTGGAGTGGGGTTTGAACCCACAGCCTCCTGACTCAGAGGAAAGAGTGCTACCCATTGAGGCAAGGCTGCCATCTAATAGAAAGCATACAGAGTTCTTATAACCCCATGCTTCCAATGCCCAGTGTACCTCAGATTGCCAGAGATCCAATAACCGCATGAATTCTCTGGGATACCCTTTGTGACTCCTGTTTGAAAACTTTGCACTGGAAGGGATTGTAGAATTTGTTGGGGGTCAGTGTTTATGGCTTCACGACTACTTTGAGAGATTGTGTTAGACTTCAGATTTTTGCTTCACTACTCTATAATTATGTGGTGTGAAGCTTTTCCTTTTGGTCTTACTGCAAGGGAAGGGTTCTTTGTCTTTCCAGAATATTCCAGCACTCCTGCAACTATATTTTACAGGGATAAACAAATTCTAGGTGGATATGATACTGTTACGATGGTCTATAACCATTTAGAGACATTGCTTCAGTATAACACTAACAACAATGTGCATTTATACAGCACCATTAACATTACAAAAGAATCTCCAAAAATGCTTCACAGAATTGTAATCAAGAAAAAGATGCCAAGCCAAAGAAGGAGATATAAGGTGGGATGACTAAAATCTTGGTTAAAGGTGGGAATTTAAGGAGGAGAGGGAGATGGTGAAGGTGAGGTGGAAGGGGTTAAGAGGAGAATTGCAGAATTTAGGTCATATGCAGCTAAGGTCAGGCCTGCTGATAGTGAAGGGAAAGATATCTAAGAAAACATAGCCCGACAAACAACATTCAGGGGTGTTGTCGGGCTGGAGAACTTTACAGAGATAGGGAGGGGTGAGACCATGAAGGGAATAAAACACAAAGATGATGAATTTAAATTTAAGGCATTGGTGAACATGTCAGTCAGCTGGGATGGAGATGATAGGCAAGCAGGACCCATGGGTAAAATCTGAACAGCAGAGTTTTGGAGAAGTTTATGGAGGTTGCAGGATGAGAAGTCAGCCAAGTAAACTTTAGAATGATAAGTCTGGAGGTGACAATGATAAGGGTGAGGGTTTTGGTAAATGATGTGCTGAAGTAGGAACAGAGGTGGGGAATGTTCCAGAGGTAGAAGTAGGTGATCTACGTGACAGGGTGATTCTGAGATTAGAATCTCGGCTTGAGGTTGAATAGGACACTGATGTGGAGGACAGTCTGGTTCAGCCTGAGGGTGGTTGGAAGGTGAATGAAATTGATGACCAGGGTATGGAGTAGATGGCCAGTTTGCAGAGTATGGTAATTGCTGGGATTAGTTACGTCCATTGGCATCACGAGCACATTCCCCGCACTCTGCCACATGCCGAAAAATCCTCATAAGAACAATTGGTACAAACATCAGTTTGAGTCGAAATATTTGTAGAAACCCTTTAATAATTAATATCTGATAACGTATCAATTAGAACCACCTAGAAATGGACTAGAGTTGTTGGCTAGGAGCCTGCAAGTTGTAAGCTGTGAACTGTTGGAGATTCCTTTACACCAGCTTACACTATATGACATCATTATGTTGGAAAGCATCTCAAAGTATTTCGTCAAGTGTGGAAGTGGACCTCAGCAGTTGTAGGGAAAGGATTTGGGAAAGGGTGATTAAACAGGTAAGTTTAACAGAGACTTTTGAAGACAAGGGAGAATGGGGCAAGGCCGGTGGGTTGGAAAAGAGAGTTCCATTACGCAGAGCAAGACAACTGGAAGTTCTGTCACATATGGCTAAATGGAGGGGAAAGGCCAAAGTCAGATGATAAAAGCAAAATACTGCGGGTGCTGGAAATCTGAAACAATAACAGAAACAAAAATAACTGGACAAACTCAGCACATCTGACAGCATCTGCGGAGAGGAAGAAAGAGTTAACGTTTCGAGTCTGTATGACTCTTCATCAGAACTAAAGAAAAATAGAAATGAGGTGAAATATAAGCTGTTAGAGGGGGGTGGGACAGGTGGAGTTGGATAGAGGGCCAGTGATAGGTGGAGGCAAAGAAGAGATTGCCAAATATGTCATAGACAAAAGGACAAAGGGGTGTTGACGGTGGTGATGTTAGCTAAGGAATGTGCTAATGTTGACACGAAGGGTAGAAAGTAGGACAAGCAAGCGACAGATAGCCCTAGTGGGGATGGGTGGGGGGAAGGGTAAAAGGTGAAGATAAAACAATGGATGGAAATAAATTTTTCAAAATAATAGCAATTGGTGGGAAAAGAAAAATATATTCAAAGAATATATAAATTATTAGAAAAAAGGGGGATTGGAAAGGGGCTGGGGATGGAGGAGAGAGTTCATGATCTGAAGTTGTTGAACTCAATGTTTAGTCCGGAAGGCTGTAAAGTGCCCAGTCGGAAGGTGAGGTGCTGTTCCTCCAGTTTGTGTTGAGCTTCATTGGAACATTGCAGCAGGCTAAGGACAGACAAATGGGCATGAGAGCAGGGTGGTGTGTTGAAATGGCAAACGACAGGGAGGTCTGGGTCATGCTTGTGGACAGACCGAAGGAGTTCTGCAAAGCGGTCATCCAGTCTGCGTTTGGTCTCTCCAATGTAGAGGAGACCACATTGGGAGCAGCGAATGCAGTGGACTAAACTGAGGGA